>NC_051211.1:49911203-49981203 GCF_015220715.1 Pygocentrus nattereri
TTAGAGCATTTCTATTGGTCCATACATCATAAAATGTTTATACAATGTAAAGGAGAGCTGGTGTGTTGAAATGATGTAGAAAACTACAACAAAAAGGGAGATATATGGTTTTCTTTGGACAGCAACGAAGTAACTAATGTTAGCTCAGTAGTGTGTTAACAAACTGACTACATTCTACAGCTTTATGTGTAAATTTTCCCGTTCCACCTTAAAAGGTGCAGCAGTTAAGACTACATTCTGGCGCCTCAGCTTCTTCTTCAAATTTTCCCGTTCCACTTTAAAAGGTGCAGCAGTTAAGACTACATTCTGGCGCCTCAGCTTCTTCTTCAAATTTTCCCGTTCCACTTTAAAAGGTGCAGCAGTTAAGACTACATTCTGGCGCCTCAGCTTCTTCTTCAAATTTTCCCGTTCCACCTTAAAAGGTGCAGCAGTGAAGACTACATTCTGGCGCCTCAGCTTCTTGTTCAAATTTTCCCGTTCCACCTTAAAAGGTGCAGCAGTGAAGACTACATTCTGGCGCCTCAGCTTCTTGTTCAAATTTTCCCGTTCCACCTTAAAAGGTGCAGCAGTGAAGACTACATTCTGGCGCCTCAGCTTCTTGTTCAAATTTTCCCGTTCCACCTTAAAAGGTGCAGTAGTTAAGACTACACTCTGGCGCCTCAGCTTCTTGTTAAATTGTTCTCGTTCCGCCTTAAATTGTGCACATACACACTGTGTCTGTCACTGTCTAGAAAGGAAACGTAGGGACGGCCAACGTTTTCACAGGGTGGGGCTAATATACACACGTGGCCGGACTGGCTGTAAAAACCAAAAACAGAGAAGCTCAAATTACAGCAAACACAGAGGAGGCTGGGCTTCATTCTCTGCTCAGGACGGCATCACTCCTCTGGGTCCTCATATAAAAAACAGGTGTTTGCTGCTATTTTAATTTTATCATATATAAATATCATATGTATTACCTTTAAGATGTTTCTGTAATACGGCCCCAACAAATGAAACGCTGCAGCATCAGGCTCAAAACCGCATGTGCCACAAACACAAGTATGACTCACCTGTACTATGTCTAACACCATGCCAGCTGACACTGTACCGAACCCGGCCAGCAGGAAGGGCACCAGTATCTGCAGTGCCATGGCCAATGGCGACTCTTTGGGAAAGTTCCGGGTGGTCGGTCTCTGGCCTTCCTCCTCGCTCACCTCTTCGTCAGCCTCCTCGCCCGATAGCCGGGCGTCAGGCAGCATGGGCTCCGTCTCTCCGTAGCGACCATCTCCAGCGTCGGATAGACTGAGGGAGGCACGGCTGGCACGATCAGAGAGGCGGCGGCTGGGATCTCGGTGGAAGCCGTTCTGGTGCGGCTCCAGTTTGGGGGAGCTCAGGTCCACTATGGCCAGCCTCTCCTCCTGCAGGGCGGTATAGCCTGGAGGAACCATCGTGTGTAGTAGAGCAGAAACAGGCTTCAGAGAGGGAAAGCTCCAGCCTTCTCTACTGCCACCACCACTCACAGCCTGAAGACCCAGACTAGGGCGCAGGGAGCCAAACACAGAGCCCCCTACGGTGCGGAGGTTCATACTGCAGGCAGGGGCTGGGTGGGCCCATGGCCCTCTGTACTGGCATGTGGGGGTGAGCCAGGATCAGAAACACTGCTGGACCAAGCCCACAGTCTCCATATGAATACTGAGTCCGGTTACAAAGCCCCGACCTGGGACAGGCAGAGAGAAGGAGGAGAGAAAATGAAAACAGTGTCCTCTCAGCAACCTGATACAATATGTACACAAAAACACGGCCTATAATAACACAGTAAGACGTACACGCCCAGCTATACGACTTAAGAGTCACCTTGAGAAGGGATTATTGCAAAGACAGCCCCACCACAGATGAACACCAATTACCTGCTTATTTACTACATCTATATACAGTAACTGCCTCTGCTCTTCTGAGAAAGCTTTATACTAGATGTTGGAACTTTGCTGTGACGATGCGGTCGCATTCAGCCACAAGAGCATTAGTGAGGTGGATGATTCGTTCTACATACAGTAGCGTGCAAATGTTTTAGGCACCTGAGAAAATTAGACTTTTATTAAACTAAACACTAACAGTTTATTTGTCCAGAAAACACTAATACAAGAACACAAATAACCATAATATGACAAGCAGTGACTTTGTATGTCAACTTTATCATTTAAAAATTTTCTGAACCTCTCCAAGTGGTAGCCTGGTATTAACTATAGTTAAAATTATAGCCGACTAAATTAAATCAGGAGCATTTATTGCATTTATTCTAAAATTCTAAAATTACAAGGTTTTTTCTAAGCAAAAATACACCTATTGCCTACATAAATATGTTAAAACAGCTATTTAGGTGCCTACGACTTTTGTACACTACTGTACACTTCCATGCAAAAAAAAAGAAGGGGCCTCCAAATGTTGAAAGTTTTGTGGGTAAACGTGCGGACAGCTGTTTACAGAAAGAAGAGTCAATATTGTTCCACTCAGCACTGATGGCTTCAGTTGAAAAACATTGTGAAGCTGGTTTGTGTTTAATGTGAGACCAAATACTCTCCTTAGGGTTTAAATCTGGACTCTGACCAGCTCAAAACAATCTGTATAAACCCCATGTGTCAAACACAAGGCCCGCAGGCCAGATCAGGCCCTCGACACCATCCCCGCAGAAGTATTTTCATTTCTATTAATATCAGCCTGTTTTACAATGTGCTGCACTACAGTCCCCAGAATGCACTGCAATGTTATGTGCACTTCGACTCTCCTAGCCCAACAACAATCTATGGGACAGTGGTCTCACTTCAACTCTACACACTTTTACACTGTGCCACACCAGTCGTATCACCAAACACATTAACTGCACTTCATCTGCAGTTCAACCACCATAAAGGCTATAAATATAAATCCAAGTCTTAATGAACTTACAGTAAAGAAAGGACAGCAGGGGTGTACTTCAAGCAGATAGGTAGGTTTAAAAGACTGAGCTCCTGGGGGCATTTAAATATTTCAAATATTTTATGTATTATTTATGTAATATTTCAAGGTCAACTACAAGTGCCTGTGTTTTACTGCTGATGTCTGTGCAAATTTTGAATAAACAATTTTCCTCTGCAGATTTGCTGATATTTTCTAATATGGCCCTCTTACTCATTGTGTTTGACACCCCTCATATAAACCATCAGCTAGCAGTTTGGCCTTGTCTTAGTATTTTTTTTGTGCATAGGTGTATATGTGTGATTCCCCGGCCGGGTGACCAGGGTCCTTTCTGTGTGGAGTTTGCATCTTCTCCCCGTGTCTGCGTGGGTTTCCTCCGGGTTCTCCCACAGTCCAAAGATGTGCAGTCAGGCCAATTGCACATGTTAAACTGCCCCTAGGTGTGAGTGTGTGTGTGACTGTGTATGTCTGTCTGTCTGTCTGCCAGCCCTGGGATGGACTGGCAACCTGTCCAGGGTGTATCCTGCCTTCAGGCTCCAGCACCCCCACCCAGAGGGAGAAGCGGCTTAGAAAATGTGTGTGTGTGTGAGTGTGTGTGTGGGTATATATTGTTCGTTTGTTTATTTGTATGTTTCCAACTAAATGAAACAACCTTCAGAATTTCAGAAATTCAGTTCAGAACTGCCCAGGAATCTATGAACCTAGTGTTTGGTCGCGTCTGACCAGTTTAACCTGTCATCCCTGGGCTAAAAGCCCAGCCTTGGACTAAAAGAATGTCAGTATTATAACAGCAGTGCAGTTCAGTCCTAACTAAGCTGTAACCAACACAAGGACTAAAACGAGACCTCAACTGAGACACTGTGAGGTGTAATAAATTCACTGGATTATCTGTTTTATCAAAATAAACAAAGTGTCTTGTAGTCCGAACTTGAGCCGCTGTGCTTTAAGAGGACTGCGAGAAGCGCAAACCTAGACTAACTTACTGTCACCAAAATACATAAAATAGCGAATTTATTTTACATTCAAGACTATTTCACTAACGCAAAGCACGCTAACTAACAGAAAACTGACCGTGAAAAACAGGTCCTTCTGTGTCTAAATACACACCCACAGACTGCTGAGGTACTGCTAAGCTAGCTGCTGTTAGCTTAACTTAACAGTAAACAAACATTCAGCTTTGCGGCTCCATCCCCGCGTCGTCACACTAAAGCGATAAACATCACGATTCGGGACCTCAGCACAGATTATAAGAAACACCTGGCTGCATAAATGAGCGCATTTACCTGCACAGCTGTCTCTCCGTAAACACGAAGGCTGGAGACGCTGGACTTCCCCGTCCAGCAGTCCGGTCACGTCACTGCAGCAACGCCTGTGAAACGCAGCGTCCACGTCAATGTCGCTTCTAGAATAAAAGTCTCGTTGCCTTCTTAAAAACTCCACTGCTAAAAAAAACGATTTATTCTTTCTTTCCTGTCAAAACAGGCCACATTTCATGCTTTTTTTTTTTTTTTTTGGTCCAACATTTAATATGTTAAATTCAGCAAATAAACAGTGATTGCGGTTAAAAAGTGCTGGAGTGTGTGTTCTGTGGAGGAGATGCTGATTTATTTTACTTCATTTTGCATCCTTACTTGTTTTACTGACTGACTGGGGTGCCCAAACTTTTGCATACAATCGTGTACAGTACCGTGCAAAGGTTTAAGCATCTAAAAATAAATAAATAAATAAATAAAAACTTCAGAACAGTTTAACTTGGCAATGACACCGTCTGACGGGGTTTGACGTGTTAGATGGATGAGATGATGAACAGAGGCGCTCATCAAGTCTGATTCTGATTTGAGGGGGTTAGGAGGAAACTGCAGCTCCTCTTCACGGCAAACGGCCCACGGTGTTTCTGCTCCCGGTCAAATGGCGATTTTAGGGACCATCACACAATTCCAAGAAGAAAAAAACAGCGTTTCAACGTCCTCACATTGATATATCAACATCTAATCCAACGATCTATTCAACTCTCTTGCCACTTAACCTCAGTCCCACAGGAACGTTTCTCTGTGTGTTTAATTTGAGTTGGTTGAAGCGTCGACGCTGATCGTTTCTTCCTGTAATTGTGCGATGGTCTCTAACACCGCAGCTTGTCGCAGGAGCAGCCGTGGCCAGGAACGATTTAAGAAATCGCGGCCACGAATAAAAGAAAACGCGTACGAACTGCAAAACGTTCGCTCGATTCCTTTCTTTTTTTTTTTTTTTACCTCATTTTCCCCCAAATCTGGGCTCTAAACTGGATGTCAGGCGGCGTCTCTTCAGTGAGATGAATCTGAGGGGAGCGGTCACAAAAAATGAATAAATTCATTTAAAAATGACATTTATTTCATGCAGTTACTGAAAGTTGATCGTGAAACTTCAGATGGACAGACGGAAACCTGCCCTGGTGAATCAGAGGGTACTTCTCCCGTGTTAGAGGGCGCTGTGGACGAGCCTCTGCAGCGCCTCTTCACCTTTGGTACGGAACTTGTTCTGGTGCGAATAAACACGCCGCGCATGCTGCGGAAGGGGAGCTGAGGCTGGAGCGAGAAGATGGAGCAAAAGAAGAATAACGCGGCCAAAGGCGCCTCCCGGGATCTGCTGCTGTGCGGTAACGGAAAAGGTGCTTTATCTCTATTACGGTAACGAGATGCTGACTCTGTGTTGAGCTCAGAGGAGCCGCTTTAACCTCTACAACTTTTACCGGTCAGGTCTTCCCGGTCAGCCTAGAGCACTTTCTCCTTATGAGAAAATGTTACCGGGATAAAATGAGCGGTTAAGATATTTTAACAGCCTAAAGCACCTCATCAGAAAACGTTCCCGGGATTAAATGAGCGTAGGTAATGCTGAATTAGGGTTAAGAGGATTTCCACCATTTTTCCAGAATATATAGTTCAGTCCTTGAGATGTAAACAGAGTCGTTCAGACTGGTTTGGTGTAAAACGCTTCACTGTAGAGAAAATCACAGACTCTTTAAAGTGGTGGTGATAGGAACCAATAGTCGCCATGTCCGCAACACAAATATAGCCGTTTTATTTCCTATCCAAGACCTGAAAAAACAGGTCCCTCTGGGGGACCTTTGTTTCGCCTCACAACACCCTGGATGTCTCCCTCTGCCATGAACGAAGTAAAGCAGATGGATAAGCCGAATTCCTGATAGAACAGTGTGTCAGATATCAGGCAGTGCGCCTCTAACCATTTCATGTAGTGACTTTCTAAGAGGGAGATTTAAGAGGTATTAAATTTCACAGATGTCTGGTTCCTATCATCACCACTGAATATTTCCGACTGTGAGTTTCTCTTTCATACCAAACCACTTTGAATGACTTTTCTCTGCTCTCTTTATTCATCATGTTTTTTTTTGTTTTTTTTTAGAAAAAACAGCCCCTTATTTTATTCTTGCTTGGTGTTCAGTGCACCTAAATAAGCAAAACGCCCTCACTCCTGTTCATTTACCAAAGATTTGTCGCAGCAGCAAAAGGCCAATTGGACATGCTAAATTGCCCCTAGGTGTGAGTGTGTGTGGATGTATGTCCAGATGTGTATGTCCAGATGTCTGTCTGTTCACCCTGCAATGGACCGGTGACCTGTCCAGGGTGTTTCTTGCCTTATAGCACCCTGCGACTCAGAAGAATAAGTGGTTTAGAAAGTGTGTGTGTGTGTGTGTGTGTGTGTGTGTGTGTGTGTGTGTGTGTGTGTGTGTGTGGACATCATGTCATCCACCCTAATTTAGAAACTCGGGCAGCCTGCTTGCTGAAGCTCTCTGTCAGTATAGTTTGATGTCAGCTATTCGTTTTTAAGTTTGAATGTAAGGGCACATTTCAGGACAAATGAATCCTAGTCAAGACAAAATCACAGGAAAAAAGAATGCAAAACTTCTTATAATGGCCTTAATAAAAGCATTTCCCCTTCCTCTTCCCTCTCAATTTCTTGCAGGAATCCATGAAAAGCTGTTATTGAAACCTAAAGCTGCAGACTCACTGCGCACTGAAAAGGTCCCTCGAAGTAGCGGTGAGTACATTCCCATTTCTCACTGCATTTGACCCCCGATGTCTGTTTAATCCCACATTTCACGCTGTGAGTTGAGGGTGAGATACAGTATAGGGTTGAGTGCAAGCTCACGTCCCTAATCAATAGCCACGTTTCCATGCAGCCTGATAATCTGTTAATGATCCAACTAATAGCTCAATACATCCATGTATACACTACATTCAGAATAGACTAGTCCGATTGAGGCCATTTGGAATATCATTTCTATGCCATTGATTGAGGCGGGTAATTCTGTAAATAATCTCTTAAATAGAATAATAACCGTGTAAACGCCTCTATCTGATTACATTCCCTATCAGAAAGTTTAAGTCTGTTCTGCATGTGCGACGCGTCATAGTGAACGTTTATGACGTTCAACATGGTGGGAGTAGAAACTGGTCTACAGAGGAGACGAAGTTCATGCTCTGATCTTTAGAAGTCTATCGTATGTGTCTCAGGAAACGACGTCTTCATGTTTCCATGTTTCTGAGTCTTACATCATTTTAAAGCAATTAAAAACTCCAGCGTGCCAACTGGAAACTCCTCTCGCTCTGACTGGACCTCACATGATGTTTACTCTAAGTGGTTCTCCAGGCATGTGCGT
Organism: Pygocentrus nattereri; assembly: GCF_015220715.1. Taxonomy (NCBI): domain Eukaryota; kingdom Metazoa; phylum Chordata; class Actinopteri; order Characiformes; family Serrasalmidae; genus Pygocentrus; species Pygocentrus nattereri. The sequence continues at coordinate 49,918,792 of NC_051211.1, forward strand.
CAGTTTGCATTGGATTACTTGCAGTGCGCATGTAAACAAAGATTTTCCATCGATTGTTGAATAGAATAAACATATAAACACCTCCGTTTTAATCTATAATGGGAATGTATTCAATCGGATTGGCAAAAATCTTTGCATGTGAACAGCCATGGTTTCGCTACTTGAAGAATTACAAGAATTTGTACATGAACTGAACAGGCTGTTTTTAATTTATTCACATTTTGTAAACAGTTATTTAAATGATCAAAAGCATGTATGAGAGCATGCAAAAGAGGGCGAACATCCTTCATAGAGCCTCGTTAAAATAATTTCCTTGTAAGAGCCAGGACATTGGTTATATCTGATAGTTCTTCTGTCTTCTGTTGTTCTTCTTTAATCTCTTGCTTGCCATGCTGTGAGTTTGTTCATTGACACTGAATCAAGCTCAATATTTGACCTGTTTACTGTTCCTAGCATGATTGTCCATTATATGCTTCACGTCTCTTACTCTCTGTGCGTGTGTATGTTTGTGTGTGTGTTAGTCCTCGACAGGCTCCAGAGTTTTCTGCCTCAGATGGCTCTGGCCAATGAGGCTTTAAAGCAGCAGATGGAGACAGCTCCGGCAGGTCAATTTGACATTCAGAGCGTTGCGGATGCAGAGAAAGTTATTGAGATGGTGAGACCTCTTGACATGACTGGAGTGAAAGTGTTTTTCTCAAGGTTATTGTTAAATAACAGGGTTTGCTTGGAAATGGGCACTCACCTACAGCATAGAGATGAGATGTCTAATCCGGGTCACGGCACCACTTGAATAATCCAAACCCTAACTTCAGTCAGAGTACAGCCACACACAATACAGAATATGACATATAACACAACATTAAACACATTACAGAGCAGAAAATTTCTGCAAAATAAATCTCGCGTAACACATTGACATTAAAATTCTTGTAAATCTTTAAAAATCTTAGTAGAATTGTGTCATGACTCATTTATCATAATGATTGGCCTTTAGAGATTCCCACCCCATTACTGTTATCTGTTACATACACACACACACACACACACACACACACACACACATACACATATATATATATATATATATATATATATATATATATATATATATATATATATATATATATATATATATATATATAAAAAACCAAAAACAAAGGCATTTGTTATCAAGACCCTTAGAATAATAAAACTCACTAATAAATTGTCTCGAAGGTAACAGTCATTTCATGTAGCAGGCATTAATCTCTCTCTCTCTCCCTCTCCCTCTCTCTCTCTCAGGACGTTGCTCTGGTGGAGCTAGAGGGCTCGGACAGCGGTGAGGAAGAAGAGGAATCATCTGAGGACACTAGCTCAGATGAAGAGACTGTCACTGTGCAAAATCTCAAACTACCCGGCGATAAAAAGAGAAAGGCCAACATCCAAGTGGTGGAAGGAGAAGAAGAATGAGATAATAAGGCTTCTGAACCAAAGACTGGGAATTTTTCTCTCTAGATGAGAGACGCTTTGTGCTGATGGGGGCCTTAATCTTCACAGTCTCACATTCACCACTTGCACAGAGTATCGTACAGTTACTATCCTCCTAAGATGGCTGTTCTTGTTTTAGCTATCGTAAATATTAACCTGAACCGGAGGGTAATTGTTATTCATGCATTGCTTAGCAAGGACTACCATGTTTGCTCAGTTTGATGTACTGAGGCGTTTCACATAGCATGGTTAATGCAGTGTATTGCTGTTCTATGGAGATTTTGTATGGGTTTTTTTTGTTGTTGTTTTTTTTTTATGTGCAATAGTGTCTTTTGATATATGGTTACTTTGTTTCTTGTACAGCCCTAATCTGCAGCCATTTACTGATTTGGAGCATTTTGATTACACTAATTGTATTGGAGCCAACACTGGCCATTTTGTGTTCAGAGCATTTGCGATCTAAACCTCAGGAATCCCACACTTAAAATGTTTAAGTAACCAACATACGTCACCATCTGCCTGTTATTAAGATGTTCCACAGGTTTTTTTTTTTTAATAAACATCTTAACATGATAGATTTTCTGCTGTTATATTTGGCTGCGGTTAAAGTTGAGTTTCTGTTTGTGAATCGAATTTGAATAGGAAATTAAATGAATCATTTTTGGCCACACCATTGTTGGACTAACCAACTTACCTAACAGGTAAGAGAACCAGTCAGACTACACGCACAGACATTTATACTTTCTGTTTAATGTCTCCAGGCAGCGATGAGAAGACTTCTTGGGTTTTTTTGATTTACACTTTCTTCATTAATTGAACGGACATCGGACTGTTTTGGTGTTTTTGGTGGGTTTTTTTTTAATTCTGGATTAATACTTCAGGATAATAGTTCAGGATGGCATATGGCCGGTCGTCAAGATTACGGAGGTGGATTGTGGCACATTTAAAGAAGCAAGCCAAGCACAGAAAAGGTATTTCACTTAGTGATTGTCACGGATTTGGTCCAATATTTGGTTTTTTTTTGCTTAAAAGTGTGTTTATTATGCTATGTGGCAGGTTTATTACAAGTATTGACTAGTTTATAACATTGTATTGAGATTGAATGAAGAAACAAAGTCATAAATTTGCCCTTTATTCAATAAATATTACATACGATGAAACACTTTGGCTTGTCATAATGAAGATATTTTGAGGAGACCGGTCTTTAAGCTACACCTCAGCTAACAGTGTAACAAGTGTATCAGAGAGACCACTGGCTAGTTATATTTAAGTGGTACATTCATAACAACGTCTGTATGTGTTGACATATGTCAGTTAAACATCTACAAGCCATCGATTACACACATTACATGCTAGTGAAATGGCACAGTATGAACTATGCGTTATAGTCACCAACACGGAAACCCGGAAGTCAAACTATTCTCTCGTCCGTCCCGCTCCGAGTCATCTCACTTTTTACGCTCCCGTCTGATAAGAAAGAAATATTTAGAGAAAATATGGTAAGTATGTTTTTAAAGAGATCAGCAGATTATATATACATGATAACATTTGAATTGATTGTGAATTATACATTTTTCCACTTTTATAAGAAGTGGGTTCTTCACTTAAGCCTTTAGCCGAATGTTTAGCCTTTAGCCTTTAGCCGAATGTTTAGCCTTTAGCCGATTGTTTAGCCTTTAGCCTCTAGCCTTTAGCCGATGTAGCTAAATTAGGCAAATTAATGGGGGAAAAGCCGTTATTATTCATTAGTGATGTTAAAGCTCTTGCTAGTAGCTCTCAGTGGTGGGACCAGTGGGCCTGTAGGGCCTGGTGAATATATAAATCTCGGATCGGTGTAGGCCACAACAAAGGGTTAGCTTAGCTTAGTGCTCTATGCACATGGGCATACTCATTATAATATGTGCTATATATTTCATTTATAATGTATTTATGATTATAAACTATACAGCATATATTGTACATTTACCATTTAATATTTGATTAGAGGTTGATTGTTGAGCATATCTTATTTTTTTAATCCTGCTAGCTGCTTATTTGCTTTGTGTGTCACATTAAAAGGGCACAGCTGTGATTCCTCGCATGCATAAGGGTCACTTTTTTGACCTGATGTTTGCCGGTCTATGATTATGAAGTTTTGGTGGATAAAATGTGTAAACAGTCTAATTCTAATATACGGCGAGCAGAAATTGTAATAGGCCAGTAATGCTTCACCCTGAATTGAACTAGTTCAAATCGGCTCATCTTTTAGTGATGTCGTTCAGAGTTTTTTTCAAACTATTAATTTTTTGTGTGTGTATTAAGAGAAATCTGATTGTAACATGATGTATATTTTTCAGGCCTGGTTTGAAAACACAGCCGATCTGTCGTCTACTGACACAGATAATCCTCGAGTATGTCATCAGCTGATATTAAACTGAATGTATTTATACTTGAATTTTACATATGAACATGTTTATTAGAATATGTGTTTGTTGACTTGAATTGAATGCATTTCTTATACAGGTTTTACTGAACGTATTTAAGCAGAGGTGTCTTATAATACAGCATAATAGAGTTCCTTTAACGTTACTGAGTTTCTGTCCAGAACCTTTTTGAGGAGTTCTGAAAGGCACCCAGAAGGGTTCGTCTATTGTTACAACTTTGACATCACAACAACAGAAGAACCCGTTTTGGGTGCTATATAGAACCCTTTTCCAAAAGGTTCTATATGGAACCATCTGCAGCATCTCGACATCTCCATTGATCATCAAAATATTCAAAAGGTTCTAGAACCTTTTTCTTTGCTAAAGAACCCCTGAAGAACCATCTATTTGTAGGGTGCACTTGTACCCCTGTGGTGTATGAAATTGTTCATTATAAAATGTGTTTGTAGATTTGATTTTTACGGTTATTTATAACACAACAATGTTCTTTTAATGTTACTAGGGTTCTGTCCAGTGTGTGGACGAGCCAGATGGCCAGCATGGACATGTCGTAACTGACAACCTATCATACAGTCTCCCCTGCCCGAACACAGACCCAGACAATGAAGGGCTTTTAAGTGACTTTGCTGAAGATGAAGGCTTGATGTTGGATGAGAGACATCGAAGCTCTATGCATTATGAAACGTATGGCGATGTCACAGCAGTGCAGGTCAGTAAACTAGCTATAATAACAATAAGGAGGCAGTGCAGGTTTGGCGATGCTAAGGATTTATAATTGTTTATATTGTAACTCCTCATCGTTCCATGTGTAACATAAAAACAGTACGGGGTGCAGAACTCTGGGTGCATTTCAGGCAAAATATCCCTACAATGTAAATATCTTAGCTCTTCTTTATTTTGTTATCCTTTCTGAAGGATAGAGTTTCTATTTCATATTTTTTTATCTTATCTATTATGTTTAGTTTTAATATGTTGTCTCTATAGTAACAAGTAACAAACTGTAAAAAAAAACAAAAAAACATGTTAAGCACTTAAAGTTAATTACTTGCTTGTTCATTCTCTTCTTGTTACTTCTCTGCTGTAACACTGAGAATTTCTCTGTTGTGGGACTAATAAAGGACTTATTTACAATTAATGAGTTAATTTATTAATATTAATCTTATTTACAAGTAATGAGTTTTTATCAGGATTAAAGGGAGGATTCGGCAAAAGGGTAAAATGTCTACACATTCTGATGTATGATGAACAGCCAGTAATTATTCACTATTAAATCGACTCATCCATAATTGTCTCGCCTATTACTTCTATCTTTCTCAGCTTTTGTTTCAAACTGTTTACCTGTGCTAATAAAAATCTTTGATCTGTTGATATTTTTCAGTACCATGCTGAAAATAACAGCGCGGATCATCCAGAGACCAGAAATACAGTCAACCCATCCTCCACGGACACAGATAATCCATGGGTATGTTATCATCTGACTCTAACCTGTATGTGGTTATATATATATATGTATTCCAGATATGAACATGTTTCATTAGAGAGCTTGACTGTAGGCAGTGGAACACATTTCTCATACATATTTCACAGCTGAACACAGCCTTGTAATATAATCATGTAATAGAATATAATGTTCTTTTCATGTTACTAGGTTTCTGTCCAGTGTGAGGACGACCCAGAGGGCCAGCGTGGATGTGTCGTAATGGACAACATATCATACTGTCTTCCCTGGCTGAACACAGACTCTGACAATGAGGGACTCTGACCTGACTTTCTTGAGGAGGAAGACTTGATAGTGGATGATAGTCATCAAAGCTTTACACACTACGAAAGACATGGAGACTCTACAGCAGTGCAGGTAGGTAAACCAGCTATTATGATAATCTGATGCAGATTTTGCAAAGCTTAATTCATATGATTTATGATTTTTATATAATATGTAGTTCTTTGTCAGGATTCTGCAAAAAATCAAATGTATATGTCTGTTCTATACATTGTTTTAGGACAAGGAGAGAATGGTGAGTAAGTCTCTTTTTTCCTAGAACATCCTCTTAATTCCTAACGTGTCAAACTCAAGGCCTGCAGGCCAAATCAGGCCCGTGACACAATCCTGTCCGGCCCGCAAAAGTATTTCAATTTTTTATTAATATTAGCCTGTTTCACAATGCACTGCACTACACTACCCAGCATGCAATGCAATGTAATGTGCGCTCCGACTCTCCTACCCCAACAACAATCTGTGGGACAGCAGTTACACCTTAATTCTACGCACTTCCACACCAGTCACGTCACCAAACACAACAACTGGATTTCAGCTGCAGTTCAACCAGTACATCGATGCTGTCAGAACAAAACCTCGTATCTCCAAAATGCTAACTTCACAGGAGAAGCCGAAAACACACTTTACTTTTAATGTAAGTCCATGGAACCAGACATCATTTTGGGCCGTTTCTTTTTGTCCAATCATCATGAAATTTGCAAAAAATGTAAAGGCCATCAGACCATTCCAAATTAAGTCAAAAACTGAAAAATGACAAAAATGGAGAGACGAGGTTTTGTTCCGACGTCAGCTCAACGGCTCAGAAATGAAGCCCAAGTCTTAATGAACTTGCCGCGAAGAACGCCAGGTGTCCAGCTCAAGCAAACAGATTAGACTGAGCTCCTGGGGACTCTTTAATTTTGAATATGTCAAGTATTTATGTCATATTTCAAGGTCTACTACAAGTGCCTGTATTCTACTGCTGAGGTTTTCTGTGTATTTTGCCTCATTTTGGTTTGTAGCAAAATGTTTATTAAAAACTAAATAATACCTAGATGTTCTCTGGCCCACAGATTTGTTGAGATGTTTTAATATGCCTCTTTTAGTGAGTTTGGCACCCCTGCTTTAACTGAACAGTTTAATACATTTAAATTCACTTTAATTAGCTTGAAGTAGTTTGGTCTGTAGTTTGGCTTCAATAAGAGCCACGTTCCTACAGTTCCTACAGCTTTAGCTTAAAGATAGTGCTCCGTATATATATTGGGGCAAATATATGTGCAATATTTACATTATAATATTAATTTTTTTCTAAGAATGTATTACAGCATTTATATTCTATGATGTCTGTTAATATTTTTCAGGCCCAGTCCAGTAACAGTAGCAAAGATCTAGAAAAATCTTTGATATCTGTTGATGTTTTTCAGCACCATAATGAACACAACAGCATGAACCATCCAGAGACCAGAGATGCAGTCGATCCGTCCTCCACTGACACAGACCACCCTCGAGTAGGTCTTTAGCTGAAGTTAAACTCATAGTTTTATTAGAAAGTGTGCTTATGTGCAATTGAATGCTTTTCTTATACAGATTTTACTGAGTTTGTACTGAATACTTCTGATTTGTACTGAATACTTCTGGTAACATTTCTAGGTTTCTGTCCAGTGTGAGGACGACCCAGAGGGTCAGCATGGACTAATCGTATTTGACAACATATCATATGGTCTCCTCCGGCTGAACGGAGACACTGACGACGTAGGAATTTCAGCTGACATTGTTCAAGTAGACGTCTTGATGTTAGATGATAGTCATCAAAGCTGTATTATGTTGGCTTATTTGGATTTGTTTTGATGACTGAATTAAATTATTGAGACACATTGTGTGGCCTTCTTCCTTCTTTATTTGCTTTCATTGAATTGCTTAGATGTTTTTCTTGGTTTACCAAAGAGTCCAGATAAAGCCCTTGCAACTCTGGAGAAAAGAGGCTTCTAAAAAGCAGACACCGCAACAAGTTAGGGTATCAAACATCGGTGGTCCTAGGTTTGTAGTGAGTGGTGCTGAGAGTGATGAAACTGTGCTGCAACATGACACACTGGGAGCCTCCGTCTCCATCTCTATAATATGAATTGGAAATAGTACCAATCAGACATAACATTATGACCACCTCCTTGTTTCTTAACTCATGATGTGGTGGTGGTGTATTGGTGTGTGTTGCGCTGGTCTAAGTGGATCAGACACAGCAGTGCTGCTGGTGTTTGTAAACACTTCAGTGTCACTGCTGGACTGAGAACAGTCCTCCAACCAAAAATATCCAGCCAGCAGTGTCCTGAGGGCAGCGTCCTGTGACCACTGATGAAGATGACAAACACAAACTGTGCAGCAACATATATTGTTTTAGATTCTGCTATGCTGGTCAGCAGCAATATAATATGCTGATCACCACCAAAGCCAGCCTAAGCTGTGTTTTGATGCTATCATGACTATGCTGGGGTCACCAGCTAAACCAGAACAGACCAGCTCTAGACCAGCACGGACCATCTTAGACTAGCATGAAACGCTTGCTGGTCTGTGCTGCTTTTTCAGCAGGGTTTCTTTGGGCCAGATTCCCATAAGTCTACACTGAAAAGAATTTCCAGTGGTGATTTTCCATTGGCAGTGCAGTGTATCCCAATACGAGGTCTTTAAAACGGGATAGTCTTTAAAACAAAGAATCAGTTTGTTTGTCAAAGTTGGGGGCAGCACTGAGATGTGCTCACTTGATTCAGGAGCAACACTGCAAAACATCAGTGATCTAACTACTGATGCCACTTGGAATCAAAAGATGATCAAAGTGAAAATCTCACTTAACTTTCTGTGAGGGAGCTTTCGTGCTGAGGAGCACAGCTACAATAATGCTAGTTTACAGTTACAGTGTCATGTCATCTTATGTTAGTACCAAGCAAACAGTGGTTTCACCTCCACCGCTGGGTGTAATACTACTTAGACCAGTTTTACACAGACACTGGAAGTTGTAATAGACTTCAACTTGAATGTTACTTTGAAAGGTTTACAGTGAATCCTTCAGTAAAGTAAGTGAATGTTAACTTATTGGCCGTGTGCCAACCTTTCCAGTCTAGACATAGTTAAATAAAACCTTTCACTACAGATATACATATACACATTTACTCCATGTACACACACAAAACTATTTCTTATACTTCACATACATGAAAACTATAATTAAACTGTAATTACAAATGTGCATACAAAAGATCCTTCTGGTGTGGGTTTCCTCTTTTTCAGCAACACCCAAAAGCAGCTCAAGTGGGAATACTTGCCCACTTGTGGAGAATCTTCAGACTGCAGCTTTATAACAACCTGCGGATACTGTCTACCTTTCACACGGCAAGCTAATCACAATGCTGATGAATCAAGAACGTAATTGTTCATTTGTGATTTTTTTAATTGAATATTCAATTTTAATCAGTCATGATAGCCCTAAAAGGCAGTGATGAGGGGCATCAAAAACACTGAGATGGTCTGACATGATTTGTAAAACACAAATAAAAGAACATTTTTATGTAGAAATTGTTCATGCTCCTTCACATTTTATTGCAGATAGAAACAGTTCTGGCTGCTTGGTAAAATAAATACTGTCAGTGAAACCCCCCCCATATACTACCTAGTTCAAAAAGGACCGAAAGTGTTGATCATGTGAGTTTCACTAGATTGCCTATGTTGTTATTCACCCAGCCTTTATGAATGTTATATACATTTGTATGCAAGATTTTGAACGTGCTTGGTCAAATTAAGTAAGTTAACACATCTTCTACAGGGAACAAAGTAAAATATGTCATTTTAGTATGGCATTAGATATTTTAGTGCACTATTTCTACTCATTAGTGCAACATAAAATAAAATATAAAATATGCCATAACTTTTGCAAAATAACAAAATGAACAAATAAACAGTAATTGTGTATTAAAATGTGCAGAAGTGTGTTCTCTGTAGAGGATGTGCGACTTATTTTCACTGAAATCAACAAAATGTCATCTGACTGGGGGGCACAAACTTTTGCACAATAATTTGCAGTATGATTTAGTCCTTGTGTGTGCACAAAGCACACATAACACACTACGTAACATTCAGAAAGATTCTAAACAGCCTTATAAACCTTCCTACAGTAAAGTGTTTACTCAAATGAAAAGACTCACAGTGTGTTTTTGGTAATGTTTCCTTGCAGCTTTCCAGACAGACTAGGCTACATCTAATAATGGATTACATCACTCTGTCAAACTGGAATTCTTCCTATTAACCTCTTTAGTCCAACACTAGGCTTAATCTGTGTCCAGCAAATCCAACCTGAGGAGTTTTGGGGGGAAATGGACTTGAGAGATCCGTGCTGAAGACATTTCCTGCCCAATGTAATGAGTTTCCTTTTTGCTACACTTCTCAGCTCATCCTTATCGCTGTTGAGATACAAAATCTTGTATCTCTGTTTTTTGTCTATTTTCAGTTTTTGACCTAATTTGAAAACGCCTATTCTCCTTTACATTGTGTGTAAATTTCACGATGAATGGTCCGAAAGAAACGGCTCAAAATTACTTGTAAACAATCCGGTTCCACTGATCTACATTAAAACTAAAGCATTTTTTTTTAGTTACCATTTTGGAGATACAAGGTTTTGTTCCGTCAACAGCCATATACTTTACTGATTACAGTCATCCTGTATTTCCTGTGTGGAATGCAAAATTAAAAATATATAGAAGTTTAATGTATCTTGTTCTCTATAAAATATGTACATGTATATTAATGTCAAATGAGATTGGCTAAAAGGGTGTGAATATGAATCACCTACCATTGTGATATACCAGTATAACATTTCCTAAAGTATCAAGCAACATAAACCAGCTTTTGATGATCTTAAGACAAAATACTTTACGTGAACCGACGTTCTGTGAATGGATTGATGTAACAGGCAGAAAGCTTCCTTTTTCACTTCAATATGTTGTCAGTCAGATATTGGCAGTGTCTTGTTGATGACCGTGTTCTGATGCCAAAAGAAAGACCTCAATGATCCATGTTTTTCACATGGTACTATTAGATGTCTTTGAGCTGCCTTGGCACGGAAAACTAACGTTTCCCCTTCCGAGCAGAAAGGCATGTTCTGGAGACAAACTGATAGAAAACGTAGGCACAAAAGTAAAGTCTTGGCAGGGAGTGCTTTTTTTAACCCCCTGATCAAACCAGTTCTGAGCGAAAGCCCAAGCAAGACAGCGGATGAAGTGTGCAAGCAGCAGTTCTGTCCACTGCCCGGCAGTCCAGCCCAAAGTCCAGTAGCAGCAAAGGGTTTTCTCCTAATACTCCACCGTCACTGCTTTGGTCCGGAGATACTCATGAAGAGCTTCCTCACCTATGAAAGAATAAAACAGCCACCCATCAGCACCCATAGGCTAACTGTAATGCTAGAAGTAAGGCCTTTGGTCCCGGCCAATGCAACTGCATGGTGCTTTTTGTGGGGCAGTCGTGGGCTGGAGGTTAGGGAACCAGCCTTGTGACCAGAAAGTCGCCAGTTTGATCCCCTCAGCTGACAGTATGTGACTGAAGTGCTCTTGAGCAAGGCACCTAACCCCCAACTGTGGATAGGGCTGCCCAGCAGGGTTGCACAAGGCTCATGGAAAAATCGGTGCTCTGTCTAGTCTCTAAGTACTGCGTCCGGCATCTGAGACTCTGCCACTTCACGTGTGCAGTCGGTGTGAAACGCTGACCAGTTAACAAATTGCAAGACTTTTAAGAGGTAAAGGAATAATTCAGCAAACAATAACTTTGCTAATTTCCTACCCAGATGTAGTCAATCTGACTATATTTAACTATATTCGGTGTCCAAATTTAGCTTGAAACTGCAAATCTAAAACATAACAAACGCTGAAAGTCAATGGACACCAAATTTTTTTCCATGTACAGATCCCCAAAGCTTCTCTCACCCCACATCCAGTTTGAGAGTAGTTTTAGGGTTGTATCTACAGAAGAGATTTGGGTGACTATAGATTTCTAGTGTTTGTTAGCAACATTAGCTTTCGAGCTCCAGCACCAAACTAAAGAACTCCCAACAAGTTTGGACAACAAACATGACCGCTGACTGGCTACATCTGTGGGAAGTAGAAAATGGTCTAAATGTGTGTAAATTGTGTAAATTCTATATATCTGGCTCACCAAGGTCCTTTCCAAAGCCAGACTGCTTGAAGCCTCCGAAGGGCGCGGCCACATCCGTCTTGTTGTAAGTGTTGACAAACACAGTTCCAGCCTCCAGCCTCTCGCTGACGTACATGGCTTTGTTGATGTCCCGTGTGAAGACTCCAGAGGCCAGACCAAACTCGGTGTCATTTGCTCTACTTAGCACTCCATCCACATCACTGAGAAAGATCAAAAAAGGCCATTTGGAAGCTTTTGTTAGAAACACGGCTAAAGCTTCATGTTTCATGTAGTTTCTCAACAAAGCCAGAACATTAAGCATAACTTACCCATCTTTAAATCTGGATACCACCATGACAGGGCCAAATGATTCCTCCTTAGCAATGAACATGTGATCCTCTACATCTGTGAACACTGTGGGCTCCATGAAATATCCTGCACACATATATCGACAGTGATGAGGACACACATTATGGCAGCATTTGTTTTGTAGTCCTTTGTTTAGAAGGAATGAGCAAGTACACTGAGTGAGTCGCCACTACATGCATTTAACAATCCGATAACTGCAGAAAATCAGATTTTGTCTGTAATCTGATCAACGTGTTTACACGCACTTGAGTAATCAGATAATGGGAAACTCCGGATCTACATGAGTCAGGCAGTAATCAGATTTCTGCTTTGCAACCTGCCAATAGACGAAGACCTAACGTAAACATAATGTAAAACCAAACTTCACGTCACATCCTGAAAAAAACCATTGCGCCACTTCACCTAAAAATATGAGCGTACATCTTCTAGAATATACAGAAAATTGAAATCTCTTATTTCATCAAGCATGTATTGGTTTCAGCCTCGCTCCAAAAGTGCTGCCATCTTGTGGCAATGCCATCTGCTTATTTCTGATACCACCGTCTGTTTTTGCACATGTGCAGACTGAGAAATCAAGGTAAGAGTTTCAGGCACTGAGAAATCTGATTACTGAGCTAAAATCCAGCTCTCTTTATCAGATTTCTTAATCAGATTTCTAGACTTTACTCCAATCTTAGATTTCAGTGTGCTGTTTACATGATAATTTGAATAATCAGATCAATCAAATTATGATCGGATTATTGAGTGTATATAAACGCACTCAGTGGAACTAATAAGCAGCGAGCAACAATCACATAGTGAAAAACATCAAAACGTCAATTAGTTTTTGAATTGCAAAATCAATTTGTTGTGTGTATGGGGTCTCACCAGGTCGATCAACCTGTTTTCCTCCGTAGACCAATGTGGCACCCTCCTTCACCCCAATGTCACAGTACTCAACCAGCTTATCCAGGTGGGCCTTATGGTTCTGGGGTCCATGGTCCGTGGAGCGGTCCAGAGGATCCCCAATCTTCATCTTCTTAATCTCCTCAACCTGGGGAGACAACCATGTCAGTAGACTCAGTTAAAAAGGGTGCTTTTAAATTGAAATGAAATAAACAGTTTATTACGTTTATGGATATTTCATCAGAATAATCTTTTATTATCAGTATCAGATTGAAAAAAAGTGGAGCATTAGTCTTGTTCTGTAGCTGCAAAACTCTGCTGAAAGGTGTGGGTTAAAACTCTTAAAAGCTCAAGGCTTTTTTATTTAGTAAACAGAATATACCATTCAGTGACTTTTTATTTGATACATACATTTACATACTTTTTTCTGCACGGTAGTACATTTATATATGCTATATTTTCCCAAATAAAATAAATGTACTTTAAAATATATTTGGTAAACAAAAAAGTATTTGGTTAAAATATATATGGTTCATATATTCTGAAATGTTAGTGTTTGGAACATATTCAGCATGGATTGCAACGTATTTGACATGAATTTCAAATACACAAAAATATATGTTCATATATTTTTTTTTCACATATTTCTTTCCACATGTCATTAGAGTTTAAGTTTTAACTACATCTGACCTGAAGACCTTCATCTTTTATTGTTTCATATACACAAGCAATATAAATTAAAATAATTTAATGTATTATAAAAATATATTATGTCAATTCCAAAAAATCTGGGACAGTATATGAAATGGTAATAAAATAGAAAGTAGTGATTAGTACCTTTAGTTTCAACTGCATTAAATTGAAAATTATGAAGTTTATTATTATGAAGTTTATTATTGTTGTTGTTTTTTGTATATATATATATATATATATATATATATATATATATATATATATATATATATACACTCAAATTTGATGCCTGAAACACGTTCCAAAAAAGCTAGGAGGGTAGCTTGTGTGTCACATCTCTTTTCCTTTTAACAACACTTATTGATCGTTTGCGACCTGAAGACACAAACTGATCTGAAGTGGCCTGTCATGTGGTAGTCATGTTGGAGGTCCTGAAAAAGACGGCGTCTAAAAGGCAGCATATGTTGCTCCAAAAATTATATAGATGTTTCAGTGTTAATTGTGCCTCCACAGATGTGCAAGTTACCTAAGCCAGGAGCACTAATGCAGCCCCATGACTGTGGCTTTTGAACTCAATCTGGATGGACGTCTATTGTTTCCATAAACAATCTGGAAGGTTGACTTGTCAGATATGCATCACCACTGTGCATCAGTCCCTTTCAGATGAGTTTGAGCCCAGAGAAGTTGGCAGCATTTCTGCATCTTGTGATTATTAAACTCTTATTATTTCTAATAAGACTAAACTGCAATAAAGCTATAAATGTAACACTACCTAAAACCTGAATCAAATCCTAGCAACTACATATTAAGAAAATGTGAATTTACATAAACTATATGTAGATTTAGCAAATTATTTTGCAAATATAAATTATTTTGATAGTATATGCCCAATTTGCATAACAAAGGTTTTTTGTGCATTATTACAGATGATAATGCAATTATTAGTGATTTTTCCATCTAATACAGGTCATAATGAATAAAGCTTAATGCACAGTCAATAATTTGTTAAGAAATGTTTAATTTGGGGTTTATTGAGCAAAAGACCTTTATAAACTCCCAATATATGGTCCTTAAAATAAAGTGATACTGAACATTTCTATTAAATTGTTGGCTTATTCCTTGACGGATTATTTGGCAAGGTGGTGAGCCTCGACCCATCCTTGCTCCTTTCCTGGATGTTCCTTTATATCCAAGCATGTTTGCATCACCTGTTTAAATTGTTTGTTTGTTTTTTTTTAACATTTCACAATGATCCATGGAACATGTTGCAGGCAACTTCAGAATGAACATATATTTATAAAAAAATGAGAATATTAGAAGTAAAAACATCAAACATCTTGTTTAAATACAGGTCAAATTAAAAAAATGCTTTGTTTTCATTTGCATTTCACAAACTGCCTCAACCTACCACTCGCGCGATGAACTCATCATGAATGGACTCCTCCACAAACAGCCTGCCTGCAGCTATGCAGTTCTCTCCCTTGTTGAAGAATACAGAGCTCATGCCCTATAACACACAAACAAATGCGCAGATAAGCCTGTGGTAACTATTCATTCACAGTAAGTACTAATCTGTGTTTCCCCTCTCACCATCCGCACAGCCTTGTCCATGTCACAGTCACTGAAGATAATGAGGGGGGATTTACCACCCAGCTCCAGGGAAACCTTCTTCAAATTACTGACTGCACAGCTGCAAGGAGAAATCACATCACATTAAGAGAAAGCACTTTAATAACTGTCTGTAAACACTGCCATGAACTATACAGTACTGTGCAAAAGTCTTAGGTACCTAAGCACACTATTTAAAACCATTCATCTTAGCAATAGTGTTGCACCGATCAGGCATATCGTTATGACCACCTCCTTGTTTCTACACTCACTGTCCATTTTATCAGCTCCACTTACTGTATAGCTGCACTTTGTAGTTCTACAGTTACAGACTGTAGTCCATCTGTTTCTCTGATACTTTGTTACCCCCTTTTACCCTGTTCTTCAGTGGTCAGGACCCCCATGGACCCTCAATGAGCAAGTACTATTTGGGTGGTGGGCACTGCATTAACACTGACGTGGTGGTGGTGTGTTGGTGTGTGTTGCGCTGGTACAAGTGGATCAGACACAGCAGTACTGCTGGAGTTTTTAAACACATCGGTGTCACTGCTGGACTGAGAATAGTCCACCAACCAAAAACATCCAGCCGACAGCGTCCTGTGGGCAGTGTCCTGTGACCACTGATGAAGGACTAGAGGACGATTAGCTCATAATGTATTGCAAGAGATGAGCTATATATAGAGTGGACAGTGAGTGGACACAATGTTTAAAAACTCCAGCAGCACTGCTGTGTCTGATCCACTCATGCCAGCGCAACACACACCGACACACCACCACCACCACGTCAGCGTTACTGCAGCGTTGAGAATGACCCAGCAAGAATGTAGAAACAAAAAGGTGTTCTTAATGAAACGTGTGTACATATATATGTTTATATGTATATTAATATATGTATACAGGTATATTTACCTTTTCATAATCTGTTTGCCAATGGGGGTGGAGCCAGTGAAACCCAGCTTACGAATGTCAGGGTGATCAGACAACCTCTGTCCTACCAGACCACCTGAGAGACAGAGATTAATTGTCATTATCAATCACCATATCATTAAAGGAGGTAAGATATAGTGCTGGTTATTGTTATTTTCATTATATCGTTATAGTGGAGATGCGCATATAATCTTACGTTATTTTTATCATAATAATGTCAGAAAATATTGTACATTTATCTGTATACATAGCAGAAAAGCCTACAGATGTCCAGATAAGAGGTAAGGTACTTACCTGATCCTGGTATGATGTTGATGACACCTTTAGGAATTCCTGCTTTAACTGTCAACTCAGCAAACTTCAGTGCTGTCAAAGGAGTCACCTGAGCAACAGGAAGTGTTGTACCTACTCATTTCCTTTTCTATGACTGCTTTTGACAAAGTCCATGACTAAGAGAGCTCTTTAGTGTTTGTATGAAGGTGTTTTACCTGTGCAGGTTTTAGGACGAGTGTGTTTCCAGCTGCCAAACAAGCTGCACTCTTCCAGGCCAGCATCATTAAAGGGTAGTTCCACGGGATCACAATAGCACAAACTCTGGTTCAGGATAACAGAGATAGTAAAAAAAATCTAAATGTGATACATAGATGCTTCCATGTGTTTGTATTACATGCAGATATGATTAGAGATATACCCCAGTGGTTCTTTCTTGGTGAAGGTCAGGTTGCGGTTGGGTCTGGCCTGATTGATGGGAATTGTTGTGCCCTATGGGAGACAGTACATTACACATAAGCAATGATATGAAATAAGGTGGGTATTGGGGCATAAACAGCAAAGCACAGGTCAATACACACTCAAGCACACCTGGATCTTGTCACACCAGCCCGCGAAGTATCTGAAGGTCTGAATGGACATTCCTACATGAGTTTTTAGTGCTAATGTATACACAGCTCCTGAGTCAATGGCCTCAATAGTAGCCAACTCCTCTTGATGCTCCTCCATGAGGTCAGCCAGTCTGCACAAAGACATAGCACATTAATAGGCATGACATAATAGGCATGTTTATTTACATACCACTGTCTCTGCACTGCTATATGCTTCATTTGCTACAAATATGTAAAAAGGCCCATATCACTGGAAAATTTTGCTCCTTAAACAGAGATTTAAAAATAAGTTTGACCATCTGCGGTTGACAGCAAACCATGCCTTGCACTCTTTGAGTAGGAAGGTTGGCCCCCCAAACACTCAACACAATGCTAGCCAGTGCTAGATGGGGTGTCTGGCTTCACATGACTTGGAGGAAGCATGTGGTAGCCTTCAATCTACTGGCACTGGCAGTATTGTGTGACTGGGGGAGAGCTAGCAAATGACTAAATTTGGACACAATCAAATCAGGAACAAAAGTTGGAAAAAATGCAAGTAAATAAATAAATAAAGGTATGAAGTCTTTTTTTAAACAATTTCTGAGCCTCCAAACATAATGTTTACTCTCAGCCCATATATGGAAAACATGGCACAAAAACAGCCCGGTTTCAACTCACTGCTTTTGTGATGTCACAAAAAAACCCCACCACATTTGTCCATTTATGCAGCCTACAGCACTTCAACCCCGCCCACTCACACTAAAATTAGGAGAAACGTTTCAGCTTGGATTGCTTTTGGACAAAGCACAACACAGAGCAACCAATCAGAATTTACATCGGTCAGTCTTAAATGCACTATAATAAAAATAGCCTGTTTAATTCTAAGGATAAAGAGCCACTTAAAAGTCACTTAAATGTTGACATCAGGGAGAAAAATACAAGAAAGACAGAATATGGGCCCTTTAGGTGGTTAACAGTGAATGACAACCAGGTTCATGTTGACTTTATATGTTTAGCAAAATGATAGCAGACTCAAAATTTGCAGTGCTGCTTTTTCAAATGCACAATCACACTCCAGCGCTCAAATCAAATCAAATCAAATCAAATGTATTCGTATAGCGCTTTTTACAGCTGATGTTGTCACAAAGCAGCTTCACAGAAAATAAAGATCAAGAACTCACTTGTATAGCAGTCTGCCACGGTCACGAGGGTTCATCTTGCCCCAGGGGCCAGTCTCAAAGGCCTCTTTAGCTGCTGCCACTGCCCTATCCACATCTGCCACAGAGGCAAATGAAACCTTACAGATCACCTACAGGACAGGACCAAAACACAGACGCAAGTCAGACCCAGCATGAGTATACAGGAGCAAATGTGTATATGAGAGACTTACAGAGCCATCAGTGGGGTTGACCGTGTCGTATGTTTTGCCATTTTCTGCATCCTCAAACTTCCCATTGATGAAACACTGATAGGGCATCTTCAGGGTCATGTTATTAATGTCTTTTGTTGCCTGGAGAAAGCAAATAACACAACATGTAACATGTAAGTATCAATGACATCGGCGATATGAGATTATGTTTAAAAGTCTGAATAAAGTGAGAATGGAGTGTTTGTGCATGACACTAACATAGTTGATGACCAGCTCCTCCTCCTGGTCCTCCCCTCTCAGACGTCGTACAAACATCTGGATGAAATCGTGGAAGGAGGTGGCCATGTACACGTCCTCATTCTGCAGCTGAACATCTGCACACTTCGGCTTGATCTCTTCTATCAGCCTGACACACGTATATCAACTATTAACGCTAATCAATTACAGCCTCATCACTCAGTTCTCTCTAGTAATAACTAGTCTCACATGCGTAACATTGATGACATGAAAACATTGAAATTCAAGTCCTAAAGCAGTGGCTCGCATTCCAGTGCTGACAAACATGCAGATGATTCATATCTTTGCTCTGTCTGATCTCCAAACATGCCTGAACTAATCAATGATGGTAAATACATGGTGTAATTGTGTTGGGATAAAGCAAACAAAATGATGCCTGAGGTTTCCCAGTGACTTGTTTGGGAAATGCTGCCCTAGGCAATGTCTCTTATGGGGACTAAACATTTATGGACATGAAGGCAAGGCAAGGCCAGTTTATTTATATAGAACCTTTCAAACACTGCTGTCACTCAAAGTGCTTTACAGATAAGAACATTCAGAGTCAAAGCTGATCAAAAAAGTAAGAGTAAGTAGAAAAAGTAAAAGTAAACATAATTAAAGTAAAGTAAGTAAAACATAATTAAAAACATGATTAAAACAGGATTAAAGCAACACATGTATAAGAGAAGATGATTAAATGAAAAACCAAACCATACATTTTAATTAGGATAGTTATAAAAACTAACAATTATATTAGGTTTTTAAAAAAGTGCTGTGACAGAGGAAAAAG
This sequence comes from Pygocentrus nattereri, assembly GCF_015220715.1. NCBI lineage: Eukaryota > Metazoa > Chordata > Actinopteri > Characiformes > Serrasalmidae > Pygocentrus > Pygocentrus nattereri. The sequence goes on from NC_051211.1 coordinate 49,938,383, forward strand.
AGGCGAGAAACGCTAACAGTGTTTAAACTGAGCTGTAAGCTGCTCAAACAGGAACGTGTTCAGGCTGATTTAAAGTGTCCAATGTCAGGTCTCTCCTAATGCCCTCTGTCAACTGGGTCCATTTAAGAGCAGCATAGTAGCGAAACGCTGCTTCTCCATGTTTAGTCTTCACCTTCGACAGGACTGACTGACTAATCTCATGCTTAATCTTATGTTTATCTTATGTTTCTATTTATCCATCTGCACATATGGACACCTTGCTGCACATATGGCACTTTCTGCACACCTTATTGCGCATCTTGCACATGTGGACACTAGACACTTTATTCTGGTATCAATATCTGCACATATTTATTTATTCAGTTTTGTCATTATATTCTGTTACGTGTACCTCCTTGTACAGTCATTATTATACTGCGTCTTTCATCCCAGGTTATAGATCTTATTCCAGATTGTTGTACTTTTCTATTTGTAGATATATATATGCCTGTAGATAGGATCTTTTTATATTTATTCTTCCTGTTATATTGTTTACACCCTTATTACTATTATTGCCTTGTATTGTGTGACTGCTACTGGCTGCTAAATTTCCTTCGGGATCAATAAAGTTCCTAATGATCTGAGAGTTCTGCCCGTCTCGTGTCTCTGCAACATGTGAAATAAATATGCTGGTCCTGCACCACTGAGTGATTTATGGACCAGTATTAGCATCTTAAACTAAAAAAATATGTATCCTGAAAAACATACTTTGAGGTAAATAAAAGTCTAGTCAAACACCAAATCTACCTGACCACATCCATAGATGCTGCCCCAGACTTAAAGAAATCAGTTGTGTCCTCAATTACTGGCACGTTGCTCAGAATGCCCTTCCAGATCACCTGTAACAACAAAGAATATATTCAGATGCTTGTGTGTTAACATACATTATATTTCCAAAACTATTCAGTCACCCATCCAAATCTTTGATTTCAGGTGTTTCAATTATTTCCACGGCCACAGGTGTATAAAACCAAGCCCCTAGGCCTGCAGACTGCTTCTACAGACATTAGTGAAAGAATGGGTCGCTCTCAGGAGCTCAATGAATTCCAGCGTGGTACCGTGATCGGACGCCACCTGTGCAACAAGTCCAGCCGTAAAATTTCCTCTCTACTAAATATTCCAGTCAACTGTCAGTGGTATTATAACAAAGTGGAAGTGATTGGGAATGACAGCAACTCAGTCACAAAGTGTTCGGCCACGTAAAATGACAGAGCAGGGTCAGCGGATGCTGAGGGGCATAGTGCACAGAGGTCACCAACTTTCTGCAGAGTCAATCACTACAGACCTCCAAACTTCATGTGGACTTCAGATCAGCTCATGAACAGTGTAGAGAGCTTCATGAAATGGGTTTCCATGGCCGAGCAGCTGCATCCAAGCCTTACATCACCAAGTGCAATGCAAAGCATCGAATGCAGTGGTGCAAAGTGCCGCCACTGGAGTCCAGAGCAGTGGAGACGTGTTCTCTGGAGTGACCAGTCTCGCTTCTCCGTCTGGCAATCTGATGGATGAGTCTGGGTTTGGTGGTTGCCAGGAGAACGGTACTTGTCTGACTGCAATGTGCCAAGTGTAAAGTTTGCTGGAGGGGGGATTATGGTGTGGGGTTGTTTTTCAGGAGTTGGGCTCGGCCCCTTAGTTCCAGTGAAAGGAACTCTTAATGCTTCAGTACCAAGAGATTTTGTTCAATTTCATGCTCCCAACTTTGTGGGAACAGTTCAGGGACGGCCCCTTCCTGTTCCAACATGACTGCGCACCAGTGCACAAAGCAGGTCCATAAAGACATGGATGAGGCAGTTTGGTACGGAAGAACTTGACTGGCCTGCACAGAGTCCTGACCTCAACCTGACAGAATACCTTTGTGCAAAGGGTGAGCCGACATCATATTAAACCCTATGGATTAGGAATGGGATTTCACTCAAGTTCATATGCGTGTGAAGGCAGGCAACCTAATATTTTTGGAAATATAGTGTATCTCTCTCCTCTCTCTCTCACACACATATAATCACTATGCCACATGCCACACATACACACACACACACCCTGATCTCCTCTGCCATCTTCTTCTCCTCCTCAGTCAGCTCTATGCTGGTAGTATCTCCTGATGAGAAGTACTTTGCAGCTGGAATCATCTTCCCATCTTCAAACTGCAGACTCTTCACCTGGAGCTGCACAAGCAAATAAGCATAGATTAATAACAATTGTGGTTGCAGCTATTCATTTACACCAAAGACTCTTTTAACATATAAAGGTTAAAATCAGTGTTAGGCCTGTATTACATATACTACCTCTGAGTGAGACAAGCGATGCGGGAGCATGCAACAGCTCTGCCTGCAGAGTGATACAGCATGCAAGTTCTACAGACATCCTTTTCCAAATAGACAAATAATCATAAGTTAATAGCTGAAAAAGAATTTATATATTTGTTAACCTTGGACAGCTTTCTGACTTGAGACTGGGAAATTGTTATAAGCCCTGTAGAACTAAAGAAAATGTGAATGCAGCATGGAATATATTATTAGAATTTCATTTGATAACAATAAACTGAAGAATCTTCATTTTCTGTTTTCTGTTTTATTTTCATTGATCTTCATAGCATATTTCATTGTATTTGCTGTGTGATGCATGCGACCTACAGTCTGCATTGCTTCTGCGACACGTCAGGGACGTACTGCTGAGCTGCTTCCACTTTGTGATAGCTCTGGCCTGTTAACATCAGTGCCGAAATAAACAGCAAGCTGTTCCTCAGTGCTCATGCCACGCGGAGGTAGTATGTGTGAAACAAGCCTTAGTCAGCAAACAAGCGCTACAGTGATTTACTGACACTGGAGCTCCGAAAAATCACATTTCACAGGTGTGTCAAATCACTGTAATAATAATTTCTGTTATCATTTCTGCTACTGTGTGAATCTTACCGCTTTTCCATCAGAGCCAAAGAGCACGAGGCCTGAGCTGGTGATGAGCCCAGGCTGAGATGCTCCCTCCACTTCCAGCGGCTGACCTGCAGGAACTGGGCTGCTCAGCAGCGATGAGCCATACAGCGTAACCGGCTATGGAACAAACACATGCACACAGTGAAACAATTAACCCAGTGACTTCCTAGAGCAGAGCTCTTCCAACTTGGACTTTCAAACCAGTTTCCATTCTTGGATTTTGTAATTAGTTGTAGGTGGGCTTTTTAGCTACACTAGCTGCATCAACAGTTTAGTTAACTACTAGTGGTGACAAAATCCAGGACTGGATTCAAGATCTGGATTAGAGGACATTTGACCTACAGCCTTCCTAAACCAATGTGCTCTAGGCCTCTGTGACAGTGATGTCACATACAGTACAATCTATTTATTTGTGTAGTTTGTGTTTATTTGCTGAGAAAAGGGTTAATATTTGAATAAACAAAATGTATAAATTGTTAATTAATAATTAATATATATATAATAAATAGTGATTTTCTGGATGTTAGTTTAGTGATACTTTATTAATCCCACAAACGGGGAAATTCCAACTCCGCATTTAACCCATCCGTGAAGTGAAACACCACATACACACTAGTGAATACACACACACACACTAGGGGTGGTGGCCAGCCCTATCCACAGCGCCCGGGGAGCAATTGGGGGTTAGGTGTCTTGCTCAAGGACACCTCAGTCATGGACTGTCAGCACTGGGGATTGAACCGGCAACCTTCTGGTCACAGGGCCAGCTCCCTAACCTCCAGCCCACAACTGCCCCCAGTTTGTTTAACCATTTCCAAGCCTCTCCTCGAGGAAGCCCAGTATTATATGTAGTTAAAAAGCAGCTCCTGGTTTGACCAATCAGTGCTTCAGTAAATTGAGCTCATGATGTAATTGATGATATTAACAGGTCTCTGTGGCGGCTGTGAAGGTGTCAAGGAAAAATATGGACCCAAGAAATTCTTGTTACTTTTAATTGTTTTTATGTTTATTTGAATTATGAATACGACTTTATTCTAATGTGCATTGTGATAAAGTCACTGCTGAGGTCAATTGTTTAAAAATTTGCTTAGATGCCTAAAACTTTCGCACAGTACTGCATTTCTGCAACGACTGACATGTTTTGGTGTTTTAAAACTAGAACTAGAGAAACAGAGAGGATTATCTTAATTTTAAGCACCTTGCAGAATAATATGAAATAACAGCACATGGAGACGGTAAGCGGAAAAGCTGTGGTTGTAGTGTGAATTCATCTTCAAATTGGCCTTGTGTAATAAATCAAACAAACTTTTCTGTCCAGTCTTGTGAAGTCTGTAGCCGCTTAGCTTAACTGTTTTGTCTTGTACACCATATATTCAGATCCACTGAACATCCCTGGAGCCTATCAGTAGTCTGTATGCAATTTATTTCTCCCTCAGGGTCGCTGGGGTTTATGTCGGATATCACACGGCCCAGCATGTTTAACAGTTTAGTTATGTGTACATGACAGTCTTAGTGTTTATGGTTTGCATGAAATAAATGAACATTATTTATTCATAGCCTTTAGGTAAATGTCACGCTGAACTGTTACAAAAGCACAAGTTCTCTTAAAACAATGGATTATTCTGGAGCATTAATAAGCAAAATAATCAATAATTCTGACTGTGCATTTAAGGTAATATTCCTATTTGTCCTGCCCTTTGCGTCTCTAAGTTAACAAGCCACCTTAAGCAACATTCTATTATTCATTGGCACTGAAGCTGATATCTGTAGAAATGTTGAAAATGGGGTTTTAAAAAGTGCCTTCTTAGTGTGTTTAAGCAGGGAAGTCACAAAACCGTGCTGGACTACGGCCCCCCAAGACTGGAGCCGAGTGTGTGATGGATGGTCCATATTAAAGCACGGCTAGTCTGGTATATAATGTGGATGTGAGTTTACACAATTGTCTGATAGGAATTAGACTAAGGAGGCTGTACAGTAGCTTTGTGGAATATGTGCTACGTTCTATTGCTACAGTTGTATGCAAAAGTTTGGGGGTCCCTGGTCAAATTACATGATTTAGTGAGTTTCTAAATGGAAGTAAATTAATACATCATCTACAGAGGACACACTTCTGCACACTTTACTGCTTTTTTGCAGTTTATTTTTAATTAAACATACGTATTTACTAAATTTAACATATTAAAACGTTGCCTGTGCAAACGTTATGGCACATTTTATATTTTATGCTTTATTTTTGTCTATATATTAAACTGTGCAGAAGAATGCCATATGTCAGTGTGTTCTCTCATATTTTCACTCAGAACATCAAAAAGCATCTTTTTGGCTAAGGGTGTTCACCTTTTGCATATGCCTGTATGAGCTGTGGGGTTTTATGTTTAGAAGTGTATCAACACCTGCACGTGTACTGAGTGCACACACCTGCCCATCAAGGACTGCCCACGCTCCTGGAACTTTATCATGGCCACGAATCCAGTTGTGAATAACTTCAGCAGGCTGAGCCATGTTCACCTACAACAGAGAGACACAGACGGGGGTTTCTGGCTTTAAAATGGGGGTGTACACTGCCCCCAGCTACTTTTTCAGAGCAGTAATAAGGTGACAGCTGCTGGCTGCAACACAGCATTCCAGTCCTTGGCCTCATGAACAACTCTAAACTCTAATATACAGGAACGCTGGGCAATATTCCCAACCCTCTGACTCTCACTCACACTGTATTTCTCTCTCTCACACACACACATTCCTGTTCGGGAACTTTCTGTGCCTCTGAACTCATCAACTGATCAAACAGCTCTTTTGTCACTTTAAGTAGGTAATGTTTCCACAAATGTTTCACCAGTGCCTGTTGGCAGTCATGACAGCCTTGACAACTTCTCTCCAAAGCAGCAGTTTCCATCTTAAATGCTAAAACATCAGTGCATGCATTATTAAGTGATTTGGCTACTTGTTCAGAACAAACGAGCCATGTGATACTATGATCTAAAACACCAAACCAATTCCTGCATTTGATTTTCTTTCAGAGTCGATATTAAAATATAGCTTTTTTTTACTGCTGTCCAATTATTTAAATAATTCATTTTGTGCAATAAATCACAATTTCACTAAAGAAAGATTTTCTTATATAAACAGTTGTGCATTTTCTTACAGATGTAGTAGCTACAAATCATGCTTCACTATCTGGCAGTCTGACGGACAAATCTGGGTTTGGCCAATGTCAAGATAACACCACACACTTAAAAAACATGGTTCTTCAAGGGTTCTTCAGTAAAAAAAAATAAAATAAATAAACATTCTATGTAGAACCATGAACACTCAAATAACCCTTTGCATGATTAATGGGTTCTTTGCATGGTGCAGGGGCTCTTTAGATTGATGGCTTATGTAGAATCTTTTTGGAAAGGGTTCTATATAGCACAAAAACCTTCCCTTGTTAGGCTTGACAACAGCAGAAGAACCCTTTTTGGCACCTATATAGAACCCTTTTCAATAAGATCTATGAAGAAACATCAATATAAAGAATTTAGTGATACACAGAACCCTTTAATCATGCAAAGGGATCCTTGAGTGTTCATAGTTCTGTTGCTTTACTAAACAATTCTTGAGGAACATCTTTTAGTGTGTACGTACCGGAACGCACAGTGCCAACAGTAAAGCTTGAGCGCTGTTTTTCAGGGTTTGAGCTTCAGACACACTCCAAATACCTTCCTAGTATAGGGGAAGCTGTTGAGAGCTATATATGGAGCTATGTTAGGGCTATATTAAATGTCCGTGGTTTCGGAATGGGACATCCAACTAGCTCATTTAGATCTAATGGTCATGTGTCCACATACTTTTGGCCATTTAGTGCATATATTGCAAACAGTCAATGCCTCCAACTTCTATATGTCTACATAACAGACCTCTTGCTCTTGCACAGCTCATGCATTCTTGTTACCATGGAGGCTCTGAAGGGGAACTGTGGCTTTCCACTTTGCTATTGCTTTGGTTAATTTCCCGCTTGTTGATTTATCTTCTACAAGCACTGTCCAACACATTCAAATGAAGAGGGTGAACGCACTGATTTAAAAGCCAGGCTGCCACAATCACAGATTCGTAAAATAGCAGCGTACAGCGAGCGTGCAGCTGGGCTTAAGCCTTACTACTTTGGAAGGTTTGAAGGGACCAGTAAAATGCATTACTGAAAAATGTACTGCTGTTAATAATGTATCACCTTATTAATGTGTTAAGCCTAGCCTTAACCTAAGCCTAAAGGGTCCTATACACATCTGCCTACCACTAAACAAAACTCTGTCATGATATCTTGGCCCGTATTCAATCTGGTACCACTGACAAATGTGTTTGCACTCACTGGCCGTAAGACAGAAGTCTGACAGCTTCTGGCCTGTTCAGATTTAGCTGCGTGCATGAGTGTGTGATACCTTGGCATTAGATTTCTTTTGGATTCCCTCGTAACTCGCCCCCTCCTCGGGTTGAGGGATTCTGGGAGCTTTTCCATCTGCAATGAGCTGCACAGCCTCCACCTGTTAAACACATGCAGTATGTACATGTATCCGACTTACAGTCTGTCTACATCACAGGACTATCTGTCTGTCTTGGCTGATGCTGTACCTACCATGGAATTGATTCCCTCTGGGAAGAGGAAGCGGTTGTACAGCGTGTCCACCGTGTCACTGGGCTCCACTGCACATTCCTTCTGCAGCAGAATAGGACCAGTGTCCAAACCATCGTCAGCCCAGAATATAGAGAAGCCGGCCTTCTTATCACCTTCAATCAGAGTCCTGCGTGTACACACACACACAGGCGCGCACACACACACACACACACACACACGCAAACAGACATACGTACAGTCCATGCATGCACAAGAAGATGCACCATTCAGTAAAGTGTGTTTGAAGATGAAGTCTGCTTACTCACTTTGAAATTTTGTCAAAATGATGCATTACAAACTTCCATCAATGTCACATTTATGTTTGGAAATAGAAGTCAGACAAATTTCATTCTGATTTTAATATAATCAAACATTACTGTTGTGCTCTTTTTGTTTTTGAAAGAAAGAAGAAAGTGCTTTACATTAAAGGATGTTTTATCATCAAAAAAGTTGATACTAAAAGTAAATTAAAAGTGAATTTAATTCACGCTTTAACTACGTAACTACTTCTGCTATCACAATTAAATATTACAGCAAAAAAGACAACAACTGTAGAGGAATTGTTGGATTATTGGATGTCTAAGGATTAAGCAGATACAGATTATTTTACACAATATGACCCTACGGAGGAGTCGCAGAATGCAGCTGAAACTGCAGTGACTCTTTGCTCTTATTACAAATCTGCACACTTCATCCCTGTAATATGACTTTCAATGCCCTGTAATTATTTCCTGTAATTATTCATTATCTTAATATTAGCATAATGGAACATGATAAAATGGGATCAACGTCAGAGCAAAGTCTACCGTGCTGCATTGTATCAGGTCATAAGTGGATGAGAAAAGCCTGTTATCAGACAGCGTCGGGTGCATTTCACTGTTTAACACACTACTTCAGGAGAACCACCTCTACCATCATCCAGATCTTACTCTGAAACATGGAAAGTAATAAAGTATTACTACTTTGTTACTATACTTAGTATCTGTACTTTACTGCAGTATTTCTGTCAAGCAATACACAACTTCTATTTAGGCACAAAACTATTAGCAAAAGGAAATCCTACTAGATGAGACACTAGAAGGTGGAAGGTGAAAGAACTTTAGTTAGTTATAAAACAACAATTACTGGCATATGGCTGATATTAAAATTTGGCATTTTCTGTCAATTGTCTTGATTTCAGTGTCAAACTCAACCAGTAAAAGGGCCATATGACGATGAGCAGACCAAAAGAAACGACCCAAAATGATGTGAAAACACTGGTTCCATTGACTTACATTAAAAGTAAGTCTGTTTATTCCTACTCCTGTAAAGTTACCATTTTAGAGATACAAGGTTTTGATCAGTAGCTATATATATATATATATATATATATATATATATATATGTGTGTGTGTGTGTGTGTGTGTGTGTGTGTGTGTGTTTGTGTGTGTATGTATACACACACATATATATATATATACTCTATGGGCCAGAAAGGAATGTGCCATGGGTCTGACATGGTATGCAGGTGTATCATAAAACATTATTCATGCTCAGTGTTTTGGTTGCGTACATCTAATTAACATTCAATAAAGAACACACTGTTCTTCAAAAAATTACTAGATAAGAAACACTTTTACTTTTAGGAGCATGTACTTTTATACTTTTATGTGAGTGAAAAAGGTAAACCATATCTTTTACCAGAGTATTTTTTACGACAGTATTTGCACTTTAACTTAAAGTGGACTTCTGTCACCGCTGGTTACGGAGCGTAGAGGAGGAAACCAGTTGCAAAACCTTTGTTCTGTTGGGCTGATAAAAACCAGTGTATGGAAGTGCATGTCCACGAACGTGCAGAGAATTGGAAATGACAAAACTCCAATAGCGGTGACCAGCCTAGCATGCAAGAGATACTGCATACTCCGTGTGGATGGACTGCCTAAGACTGAGACCACAGAGTAAAGAGTTAGGCAAAGTTAATGTCATAGATGTCATACGTGACTCTCACCAGTTGATGGCAGAGGCTCCTCTGTGTTTCGGGAGGAGGGATGGGTGGTAGATGATGGAGCCGTGTTTGGGGTGGTCGATCACATTCATGGGGATAAACTGGGAGCAGAACGGCAGGACGTTGAGCTCAGCGCCCACAGCCTTGTAAGTATCTACCACCTCAGAGATCGGCTTCCCCTTCACACGCCAGCGGGGGAACTTAAACACCGGCGTGCCGTCTTTCTCCGCCGCCACAGCTGAGGGACAAGGTAACGAAAGTACATTAGGTCAGTTAAGGACATGCAGTACCACTGTCTGCCAGAGAATGTTCATAGCACGAATGAAACTAAACCCAAAAACTAAACTGAAATACCAGAAAAAGTGTCCACTTCCATTCACCAGCGTCTGCACATGGTATGAAAAATGGGCTCAAACTGCATGGCACAGAGGATGTGGAAAATCAAGACTACCTCTTCAGCTGTGTAGCACAGCATGCCTCAGTAACGGATAGTATGCCACAATAACTCCAGCTAATACACTTCAGTAATACAGAACTAATAAGAACTATTAGGCTCGTGGACTAATACTGTACTGAGACACATATACTCATCATCATCATTGCCCGCTTAGTCCAAACAGGGTCGCGGTGACACATATACTATGAACAGTAAATAAGGTTCAGGGTATTTAGAATTAAATAAGGATAGGTATATATATATATATATATATATATATATATATATATATATATATACACACACACACACACACACACACATTATTATTATTGTTATTTTGCCTTTAAGATTGATACGTCAACAACTTGCATTCTTACTGTCCTTTCTTGTCTGTCCTGTAATGTTCCTCATTCCAAAAACCAGGAGAAATACTTCTTATAATATCAGTATAAACGGCTGGAGCTACAGCACTATACGCTGAATTGGTGGCTGTAGGCCAATGTGTTGGTTTTTGTGACATGACAAAAACACTGAATTCAAAATGGGCTGTTTTGCTGCTGAGTTTTCACACAGTGGCAGGAAAAAGTTTGTGAACTCTGAAAGTATGTGTAGAAATTGCCTGCATTTACATATTAAGGGTTGGGCCTTAATTTAAGTTACAATAAAGAACAAACTAAATCTGTTTAAACTGCACAACACACAAAAATAATGTACTGTTCTTGTCCATGTTCAACACTTTAAACATTTAAACATTGACAGTGTGGTTGGAAAAAATATGTGAACCCCTAGGCTAATGACCCCAACAAAAGTTAATCCCTTGAATGGTCAGGTCCTGCCAGCAAGTCCAAAGTTTTATTACACACTTCTATAACTTAAAAATAACTCAACTAGTTCGCAACGAAGTCCCTGTACTTACTGAATAATAAGCCTTAGTTTTTTTTTTATGTATATATATTTATTGGAGTGAATGTATCTGTCTGTCTGTCTGTCTGCCCTGCGATGGGACTGGCAACCTGTCCAAGGTGTATCCTGCCTTCTGCCCGATGACTGCTGGGATAGGCTCCAGCTCCCCCCGCGACCCAGAAGGAGAAGTAGTAGTTTAGAAGATGTGCGTATGTGTGTGTGTGTGTGTGTGTTTGTATTTATTGGAGCCATGAGTTAGCAAACCTGGAGTTTGGTCAGTGAAATGAGATTGGAGGAGTGGGTTAGAGTTACTTCGGCTTATAAAACCCACAATTTTACTTTGCTAGTCTAAGAAGCATCTGCTAATGTGAACTATCCCTCACAAAAACAGCTGGAAAGGCTTACAAAGTGGTCTCAAAGAGTTTATTCATCAGTCTACAGTTAGACAAATTGTCCATAAAAATGTGGACGATTTAGTGCTGTGTCTACTCTCCCTGGAAATGGGTGCCCAATGGGTCACTCCAAAGACACAATGCAGAATGCCCAAAGAAGCAAAAAGAAGACGAGGGTAGAAGAAACCATTGGAACTGATTAACATCTCGGTTCATGAATATGCTTTGGGGCAGTCGTGGGCTGGAGGCTAGGGAGCCAGCCTTGTGACCGGAAGGTAACTGGTTTGATCCCTTCAGCCGACAGTTTTTCCAACACCTAGTAGCTTTGGATCATTTGGACTTCTCAAGACGTCTGACTGCTGCTACATCAAGATGGCTATGAAAGTAGCATTGGCTGGATTACAGTATGTGCAGGTATGCAGACAGAGCTTACAGCTGGATACCTGTGCAAATTAACATCTGCAACATTGTTTATCTATATATGTATTAAGTAGGACCAATTTTAACCAATTTTAACTTAGGATGTAGGATGTACACCGATCATTCATAACATTATGACCACCTCCTTGTTTCTACACTCACTGTCAATTTTATCAGCTCCACTTACTGTATAGCTGCACTTTGTAGTTCTACAGTTACAGACTGTAGTCCATCTGTTTCTCTGATACTTTGTTACCCCCTTTTATCCCGTTCTTCAGTGGTCAGGACCCCCATGGACCCTCACAGAGCAGGTACTATTTGGCCAGTGAATCAATCTCAGTACTGCAGTAACACTGTGTTAGTGTGTGTTGCGCTGATACAAGTGGATCAGACACGGCAGTGCTGCTGGAGTTTTTAAACACTGTGTCCACTCACTGTCCACTCTATTAAACACTCCTACCTTGTCGGTCCACCTTGTAGATGTAAAGTCAGAGACAATAGCTCATCTGCTGCTGCACAGTTTGTGTTGGTCATCCTCTAGTCTTTTAACAGTGGTCACAGGATGCTGGATATTGTTGGTTGGTGGACTATTCTCAGTCCAGCAGTGACACTGAGGTGTTTAAAAACTCCAGCAGCACTGCTGTGTCTGATCCAGCACAACACACACTAACACACCACCACCACATCAGCGTTACTGCAGTGCTGAGAATGATCCACCACCCAAATAGTACCTGCTCTGTAAGGGTCCATGGGGGTCCTGAACACTGAAGAACAGGGTAAAAGCGGGTAACAAAGTATCAGAGAAACAGATGGACTACAGTCTGTAACTGTAGAACTACAAAGTGCAGCTATACAGTAAGTGGAGCTGAAAAAATGGACAGTGAGCGTAGAAACAAAGAGGGGGTCATAATGTTATGCCTGAGCGGTGTAAGTGTTCCTCTTCTATTCAGTTCACTGCAGTAATCCTGGCTGTTTTGCAATCATGCATGCTCAAAACCACGCACAAATAAAAGGATAGTTGGGATCTGAAAGGATCTGAAACACTGCCTGTGGAGACTTCACAGACAGCCGAGCACAATCCATGAGTATCAGGCATCCTTCTACACCAGCGCACAATGCTGCACAACAATCGCTTCATTCAGGTCTTTCAGTCTCTTGCCATGCTGGCTCAGAGGCTGCGCCAGAGAATAAATATAAAGATGGAAACCTTTCTTGAGCTCAGCAGACTTTCCTACTCTCTTAATAACGCAGCCATATCTGTCCTTAATAACAGAATAACAGGCTGGTGCCAGTGACTGTGGTGAGTTGAGGACATCGGCAGGGCTGGGATCAGCAGTGGGTTTGAATCGGCTGCAAAACAATCACCATGCCTTGTGGGACTGGGAGCTGGTCAACCTGTTTAACCCTATCATAACAATCAGACATAAAAATGAGGTCCCTTTACACTCATTAAAAAACGCAACCAGACTAGCTGCAATGTGCGCAAAGTGCATTCTGGTCACAGTCGAATGCATCAGCATGTGGAACTGCAGCTTTCTGTGTGCTCCTATGTTTTCTATCACTGTGTAAAAGAAGCATGACGCACTGTTCAGACTGCTGTTACTGATCTGTTTCATCACAGTAACCAAAAAACAAACAAGTGTTAAGTATATTACTATTTATATGGTTTTGCTTGCTTACATAGCAGTTTGTGACACAAACAAAATAAACATCTATGATTTTAGTTAGACCATGTTCTCTGAATATCATGGTAAATGCAACAGCAGCACTGAGGAATCACACTATGGTGGAGAAGAACAGATTAAAAGGCAGAAATGGTTACTTTTTTGGCTTGGGAAATCTTTTATTTATCAAATTTACTGATTTTATTAACCAGATTTGTGAAAATGCATCAGAGAATAAAAACCAGTCTGGGAAGATTATTGTTTACACTGTAAAAGATGAGAAGTCTGCTCAACTTAAAATGATAGTAACTGATTACATGGCTTTTCTTCAGTGTACTCAACTTGAGGACACCAGAGTTCACACAACTCAAACTCTTTAGTTGAGTCAAAAATTCTCCCAGCTGCTGTTTCTAGCTCTGCATCTCAGTTAGATAAACACAGCTGAACTTGTGGGCTTTTTAAAACTTAATTTATCCACTAGCTGGCGCTCTTTCTATCACACAGTCTCATCTGGCCAAGTTTCTTCTTGGGCTTCTGGATATGGACAGCTGTGGTATTGCTGGGATTCAAACTCACAACCTCCTGACGTTGAGATGAATTATTAGACAGCTGCACCACATGAAACGATGCCATCCTTTAAATTGAATACAACAAATATTTTCTCCAATATTTGTAGACACCTCTGAGTTGCTTCATGTGCTCTGGAGTGGTGCACTGGATTAAGCCATCACCCCAGCAGGAGGTTGTGAGTTTGAGCCCCAGGGATGCCACAGCCATCCATAAGTACATACCCAAGAGGAAAAATGTCTAGCAGAATTGTGATGGAGAACTGTCTAGTGGGGAAACTGAGTATAAAAAAACAAGCTCATTTTTTTTTGACTCAACTGAGATGCAGAACTAAAATTTTTAATAATTTTTGACTCAAGTAAGACGAACTTGTGTGAACTCTTGTGTCCTCAAGCTGAATCAACTCAAGAAAAGCCATGAAATCGGTTACTATATCATTTTATATCATATTTGTATCATTTGTCATTCATTACTGCGATATTGGCCCTTGAGATGCTGAAATCACCACTAACTTGAGCATGCAAATAAACCACAAACCAATCGCTATGCTTTGTCCTGTGTGCTGTAAATATTGAGACAAATTACATAAGTTCTAGATGAGTGTTTCTCACTTGCGTGGGTGATTTGACGAATCGATACAGTCATGTAGTCCAACAAAGATAAATAAATTGGGTCAAAATGATACAGAGTGATCTTTAACTTTGTCACATTAATGGTTCACCAGTGCCTTTTTAAAGCACCACAAGGTTTCTCACAATTACAATATGTAGCAATACAATCATCGTAGAGGTATTCCGTTAATACCACGCAGCCCAACAAATAGGAAATGCTTTATTTTTCAAGTCGAAATGGCTTAAGTCACTTCAGACATTTTCTACTCTTTGTGGAATTAAGTCCACACAGGATACAGAACACATTCAGCTTTAAAGCAATAAGGATGTGTGCGTTTGTGCCATCAAAGACTCAAGCAGGTACGGGATTTTTCCTCTGCTCTTCTGTGAAACAATGAGGTCATTACACATGACCAGCTGGTCAAAAGACTTACTCTGACCCCACTGACCCCAACCCCCTTCACACTCACCTCAAACACCCACACAGACTCTCACATTTGTCTCATTCCCATGGTCACAGTATGCACAGAGCACTTTAACCTCAGGAAGGCAACATTAACCTTGCATCTCTAGTTCAGGGGTCCTCATTTGCCCTTTATGAATCCCCTCCCCCTTCCTGTCACTCACCAAGTGGGTCTGCCTTTCCATCCTTATCTGGAACGGTGAACACCCCCACCACTTTATGGCCTTGCTTCCGGAGGTTTGTGTACACTTCCTGACCAAAGAGGCTCTGGCCAATCAGGGCCAGCTTCAGTTTATTTTGGTAGTAGGCCTGTGAGAAGAAACATGAGATAGGGCTGGATCACTTTCACCCAGCATGCCAGAAAGCTGGACGAATACGAAAAGAGTGGAATGAACCGTCCTGCAGGCAAAAAGAACCGCGCTTAGATGAACCTGCAGCTTTATGAAATCTAGCAGGCCATATGAAGCAAATTCAAGTGTAGTAAAGTCTGCGATACTGAGTAACAGTGGGGTCAGACTGAATAAAGTATACTGAACTGTATAACTCTGGTGTCAGATTGAATGATGTTTATGAGCATAGCGGTGCTCCTGGACTAAATGAGGCGTACTGAATGCAGCAGTGGTGGTAGATTGAAAGCAGCATGAATATCGAATATAACAGCGGCCTTGAATGAAGTTGAATGAAGAGTGTTGTCAGACTGAATGAAGTAAGAATATTCAATATAACAGTGGTGTATAATTGAAAGAAGTATCAGTATTGAGTATAACAGTAGTATTAGATGGAAGAGTAGTATTACTGTAGTATTACAGAATAACAGTAGTATTACAGTAGTATTACAGAATAACAGTAGTATTAGATGGAATAGAGTAGTATTACTGTAGTATTACAGAATAACAGTAGTATTACAGTAGTATTACAGAATAACAGTAGTATTAGATGGAATAGAGTAGTATTACAGTAGTATTATAGAATAACAGTAGTATTAGCTTGAATAGAGTAGTATTACAGAATAACAGTAGTATTACAGTAGTATTACAGAATAACAGTAGTATTACAGTAGTATTACAGAATAACAGTAGTATTAGATTGAATAGAGTAGTATTACAGTAGTATTACAGTAGTATTACAGTAGTATTACAGAATAACGGTAGTATTATATTGAATATAGTAGTATTAGAGTAGTATTACAGAATAACAGTAGTATTACAGTAGTATTACAGAATAACGGTAGTATTATATTGAATATAGTAGTATTAGAGTAGTATTACAGAATAACAGTAGTATTACAGTAGTATTACAGAATAACAGTAGTATTAGATTGAATAGAGTAGTATTACAGTAGTATTATAGAATAACAGTAGTATTAGCTTGAATAGAGTAGTATTACAGAATAAAAGTAGTATTACAGTAGTATTACAGAATAACAGTAGTATTACAGTAGTATTACAGAATAACAGTAGTATTAGATTGAATAGAGTAGTATTACAGTAGTATTACAGTAGCATTACAGTAGTATTACAGAATAACGGTAGTATTATATTGAATATAGTAGTATTAGAGTAGTATTACAGAATAACAGTAGTATTACAGTAGTATTACAGAATAACGGTAGTATTATATTGAATATAGTAGTATTAGAGTAGTATTACAGAATAACAGTAGTATTACAGTAGTATTACAGAATAACAGTAGTATTAGCTTGAATAGAGTAGTATTACAGAATAAAAGTAGTATTACAGTAGTATTACAGAATAACAGTAGTATTACAGTAGTATTACAGAATAACAGTAGTATTAGATTGAATAGAGTAGTATTACAGTAGTATTACAGTAGTATTACAGTAGTATTACAGAATAACGGTAGTATTATATTGAATATAGTAGTATTAGAGTAGTATTACAGAATAACAGTAGTATTACAGTAGTATTACAGAATAACGGTAGTATTATATTGAATATAGTAGTATTAGAGTAGTATTACAGAATAACAGTAGTATTACAGTAGTATTACAGAATAACAGTAGTATTAGATTGAATAGAGTAGTATTACAGTAGTATTATAGAATAACAGTAGTATTAGCTTGAATAGAGTAGTATTACAGAATAAAAGTAGTATTACAGTAGTATTACAGAATAACAGTAGTATTACAGTAGTATTACAGAATAACAGTAGTATTAGATTGAATAGAGTAGTATTACAGTAGTATTACAGTAGTATTACAGTAGTATTACAGAATAACGGTAGTATTATATTGAATATAGTAGTATTAGAGTAGTATTACAGAATAACAGTAGTATTACAGTAGTATTACAGAATAACGGTAGTATTATATTGAATATAGTAGTATTAGAGTAGTATTACAGAATAACAGTAGTATTACAGTAGTATTACAGAATAACAGTAGTATTAGCTTGAATAGAGTAGTATTACAGAATAAAAGTAGTATTACAGTAGTATTACAGAATAACAGTAGTATTACAGTAGTATTACAGAATAACAGTAGTATTAGATTGAATAGAGTAGTATTACAGTAGTATTACAGTAGTATTACAGTAGTATTACAGAATAACGGTAGTATTATATTGAATATAGTAGTATTAGAGTAGTATTACAGAATAACAGTAGTATTACAGTAGTATTACAGAATAACGGTAGTATTATATTGAATATAGTAGTATTAGAGTAGTATTACAGAATAACAGTAGTATTACAGTAGTATTACAGAATAACAGTAGTATTAGATTGAATAGAGTAGTATTACAGTAGTATTACAGAATAACAGTAGTATTATATTGAATAGAGTAGTATTACAGTAGTATTACAGAATAACAGTAGTATTAGATTGAATAGAGTAGTATTACAGTAGTATTACAGTAGTATTATAGAATAACAGTAGTATTAGATTGAATAGAGTAGTATTACAGTAGTACTACAGATTAACAGTAGTATTATATTGAATAGAGTAGTATTACAGTAGTATTACAGTAGTATTACAGATTAACAGTAGTATTATATTGAATAGAGTAGTATTACAGTAGTATTACAGTAGTATTACAGATTAACAGTAGTATTATATTGAATAGAGTAGTATTACAGTAGTATTACAGTAGTATTACAGAATAACAGTAGTATTATATTGAATAGAGTAGTATTACAGTAGTATTACAGTAGTATTACAGAATAACAGTAGTATTATATTGAATAGAGTACTATTACAGTAGTATTACAGTAGTATTACAGATTAACAGTAGTATTATATTGAATAGAGTAGTATTACAGTAGTATTACAGAATAACAGTAGTATTATATTGAATAGAGTAGTATTACAGTAGTATTACAGTAGTATTACAGAATAACAGTAGTATTAGATTGAATAGAGTAGTATTACAGTAGTATTACAGAATAACAGTAGTATTATATTGAATAGATTAGTATTACAGTAGTATTACAGAATAACAGTAGTATTATATTGAATAGAGTAGTATTACAGTAGTATTACAGAATAACAGTAGTATTATATTGAATAGAGTAGTATTACAGTAGTATTACAGAATAACAGTAGTATTAGATTGAATAGAGTAGTATTACAGTAGTATTACAGTAGTATTACAGAATAACAGTAGTATTAGATTGAATAGAGTAGTATTACAGTAGTATTACAGAATAACAGTAGTATTAGATTGAATAGAGTAGTATTACAGTAGTATTACAGTAGTATTACAGAATAACAGTAGTATTATATTGAATAGAGTAGTATTACAGTAGTATTACAGAATAACAGTAGTATTATATTGAATAGAGTAGTATTACAGTAGTATTACAGTAGTATTACAGAATAACAGTAGTATTGGATTGAATAGAGTAGTATTACAGTAGTATTACAGAATAACAGTAGTATTATATTGAATAGAGTAGTATTACAGTAGTATTACAGTAGTATTACAGAATAACAGTAGTATTAGATTGAATAGAGTAGTATTACAGTAGTATTACAGAATAACAGTAGTATTAGATTGAATAGAGTAGTATTACAGTAGTATTACAGAATAACAGTAGTATTAGATTGAATAGAGTAGTATTACAGTAGTATTACAGTAGTATTACAGAATAACAGTAGTATTAGATTGAATAGAGTAGTATTACAGTAGTATTACAGAATAACAGTAGTATTAGATTGAATAGAGTAGTATTACAGTAGTATTACAGAATAACAGTAGTATTAGATTGAATAGAGTAGTATTACAGTAGTATTACAGAATAACAGTAGTATTATACTGAATAGAGTAGTATTACAGTAGTATTACAGAATAACAGTAGTATTAGATTACATAAAAGCATTTTGAAATTCCACAGTTTAGTAAGTGCGAACAAGATAATTAAGTTGTGGCCACAATTTTGTAAGGCATGGTAACGAGATTATGTCTTATTAAGCCGTGTTCAAGGCTTAATTATCTCATTCCCGCACCTTACTAAGTCATGGTTATGTATTAGGATCTTGGTCCGTACTAAGTCGTGGCCTCGATCTAGTTATCTCATTCCCACACCTTACTAAGTTGCGACCACAGCCTAATTAACTCATCCCCAGGCCTTACTAATTCATGGCCACGCATTATTTTTGTTGATACAGGACGGAAGACTGTCGGACTGAGTGAGGCGCGCTGAGTAGACCAGCGGTTTCATGACCATCAGCACCACAGGTTTCCATGAAATAACGCCCATGATAGGAGCGGAGCGCCTGATAAAGCCAGCCTCCCAGCACCAGACGGCTAAGCCGCTCCGCTGAGATAACAGCGCTGTGGGAAGAACAGCCAAATGTTACAACCGCAGGCACGCCGTTTCCGGCCACCGCCGTTCTGAGGGCCACTATTTACATGAAGATATGTTGGATGTTGCCACAGCAGCTAGGAACGCCTCTGGACCCGCAGGCTTGCAGGCAGGCTTCTGTAACCCGACACGGCCCGAGCTTTTCGCCCCGTGCTGATGCAACTCGCCGAGGGGGCTGTCTACTGGAAGTAATCCGACTGCAGGCTTCCCGAGTCCGGCAACGTGGCGAGCGGCGACAGCGCCGTGGAAGCCACGAAGCTACGAACTGAAGCGCGGTCTGCTCCACTGCTGCTGACGGGGATTCAAACCCAAATGCCCCAAACTGTAACGAACCGGACTCGGCTTCCTATTCGCCAGCTTCTTGCTCGAAGTCCCCCGTTCCACCTTAAATGGTGCAGCAGTTAAAATCCGGTCGCCTCAGGTTGCACCATTTAAGGTGGAACGGGAAAGCCGAACCAGGAGCGGACGGAATAAGGAAGCCAAGTTCAGCCTCACTCCTATTCATTCATTCAGCTCTGAGATTCCGCCTTTTCCATTCCCGGCTACCAGAGACAGCGCCACGTCAGGCGCCAAATACTCACGGAGCTTGTCGAAAAGGTCCTGCGGATCGTGTTGGCCGCCCTCAGCATGGCTAAACCCCTGCAAAACTCCTGCAAAACCCACAAATCTGAACGAGCCGAAGTCAGCCGCGGGCTCCGAGACGCGCACACCTGCTCTCTGAAGAGCGATGCCCGACTCGCCAACGAATCGTTCGTTTGAATCGATTCTTTTCAATAAGCCGCTCGAACTCATTCACTTGATTCACCACGTTCACATGGATCAAACAGCTCTTTCGTAAACCTGCTCACTGTCTGCGTCTGGTTCTGTAAGGGTTCTTTAGCCAGGCCAATGGTTTCATTTAGAGCCACGAGTTCTATACAGGAGCATTTCAGGCTGAAATGGCTCTTCGCATTGCTGGAGCTTTTGGAAAATGGCTTCATGTAGCGCTAAGAAGGGC
Organism: Pygocentrus nattereri; assembly: GCF_015220715.1. NCBI lineage: Eukaryota > Metazoa > Chordata > Actinopteri > Characiformes > Serrasalmidae > Pygocentrus > Pygocentrus nattereri. The sequence goes on from NC_051211.1 coordinate 49,959,261, forward strand.
TCTTGTACTGTGTCAAGCTTGACATTGCAACAATAGTAGAACCATTTTTGGTTCTATATAGACCCATAAGCATCTTCGCCGTAAGTCTGAAGAACCATTTTTCCATGCAAAAAGACATTTAAGCACGAAATGGTTCTAACTTATGGTTCTGTATGGAACCACTGGCTTTTCTAAAGAGCCCTCGAAGAACTTTTTTAAGAGTGACCAGAAAACGTTTAATGCACAATGCACCGTTTTAGCTGAATTTAACGTAATGGAAAAGAAATAAAACACAAAACGTGGCCTGTGTTAAAGTTATGGCACCTTTTGGTATTTGTTTTTTTTCAATGTTAAATTCAGCAGATGAATGAAATTATGCACTAAAATGGGCATATTTAGGCCCTGTTTGTCCTGTGTAGAGGGTGTCAATTCATTTTCACTTAGAAAATCAACAAGAAGAATAGGATAGTAATGTTAGGCTGACGACTTCCAGTGAGACTCGCTGGAATGCAGGAGGTAGAATCGGGATTTCCAGGCTGAGGTGAAGAAGATGAAAGGTCGACTCACTGAATCGAATCTAATTGTCCATGAAGGAAAGGAGGATTGTAATTGGCTTAATTTGTGAATCAGTGAATCAGTTAGACACCGTGAATCGGCTCGTTCGAGAGACACGGTTGACCGAATTCAGTCGAAGTGAACTAGTTCTGATTCAGAGTGGATGACGGACGTCGCGCCAGGCTGTGCGTGCGCGCCCCCGCGTCGACTCCATAGCATACATACATTTAGCGGGTAAAATGTGCTTTATATAGTTTTCCTCTGTACTGGTGCGCACAATAACGCAATATCTTCAGTTTTTCTGGGCGACAATTAATTAAAAAGCAGGGCGCTTATGCAATCCGCGTGACCTGGAGGCGAATGCGCGTAACCGCGCCCCTTGGTTCTTCAAGGGTCAGTAAAGAGAATGGTTCTGTTTAGAGCCACGAGTCCTATATAGAACCTTTTCATGCAGTTCTTTGCATAGTAATGGTAAAATTGTTCTTCAGATTGACAGAGGAAACACCGATCAGGCATAACATATGGTCAATGACCATAATGTTGACCAGTCCTTGTTTCTACGCTTCTACTGTAGTCCATCTGTTTCTCTGATACTTTGTTAGGACCCTTTTACCCTGTTCCTCAGTGGTCAGGACCCCCATGGACCCTCACAGAGCAGGTACTATTTGGGTGGTGGATCATTCTCAGCACTGCAGTAACACTGATATGTTGGTGGTGGTGACCTCGTCAGCTCTTACAGCCTACGACAAGTGTGAGACTATCGCAGTAAAAAAAAACATTTAAGAGCGTTCTTAGAAATATTCTTCAGAAAAAAAATGAGAATCCCTAAGTTATTTGAAGAATAGCAATTTTTCATAACTTTTTGTTTTTTCATAACGTTTTGCAGATTGTTTGCCATAAATCATAGGGTTCACCCCAGGTATGCAGGGCAGCTTTTCACTGGTGACAGCTTTATTGATGCTGGCTGGCTGTCTCACTTCGCATAACTGGAGTGGCCAGAAGGGTTGCCTTGCTCTTCTCTAGGACAGCCCTGGCCACCCCTTGGCCACGCCCCTGGGACTGTATCAACATAATCTTTAACACAACTGCTCGTCTAAAAGAGCACGATTTGATGTTAAAACACTGGAGGGTTATTAGAAAACTTGAAAGTGATATTCTTTTCTATGGAGCTCGTGGTAAAACCTCTGGAATCAGATACAGTAAGTGCACCTGTTCTGACTCTCAGCACTATAAATACCTCAAATCAGACAGCGTTCTGCCCTCGGTCACACCAAGCTGATAGTCAGGTTCTCACAGTGCAAAGATTAACTGGGGTCACGATACTGCCACCAAAGAAGTGCTAGACTTGTTCTGGGATAAATACAACATTTGTGTTCTGATTTGCCCAGTTTTGGGCTCTTGAATCGTGTAAAGCTGTTATGCATTGACCTTTTCACATTTTACCTTCTTCAGCATACACTAGGCTCACTGGGCCTCCTTCACCAATATCTCACACCACGCTTTTTCATAAGCAGGTCCTAAGAAAAAGTCTACGTCAGATTCATGACGTGTTCTTAAACCGCAGAACTGGTTGCACCTTTGTGCTCTGGAGTGTGTGTAGATTCTGTTCTTACTCAAGAACAAATCCCAAACAAGAAAATCAGTTCATGGAAACTGTGTAAGAGGGTTTACAGAAGAAGGTTCATAAGAACAGTTATTGAATGAGGCCCAATGTATTTATGCATGACTTTTTTTCTGGCCTTCAGTGTCTTTGTATGAGTGTGCATTATTCCCTCCATGTGGCATAATGTATTTAAAAATCAATAGTAATAACAATAAAATATCAACCACAAACTTAAACCCACAAAGACAGCCTTCAAGGCAGAGAGTTTTCTTCCATGCTCCAGAGCAATGGCTCCCTGAGGATTGGATTGGGAACCACCACCCTGGGGAATGGTCCATGGTGCTTAATGGTGTACAAATCAACATTTTGTCGTTGGAATGGTCTAAAATGCTTGGCCACCACAAGCTGCCAGAACAGCTTCAGTGCACTTTGGCATAGATTCTACAACCCTCTGGAACTGCGCTGAAGGATGGAAAACTCTGCTAACAAAAGATATTCCCTCACTTGGAGCTTTGATGAGTGTGGTGGAGTGTGCCAGAACATTGGTCTGTAACTTCCAATAGGTCTTCAACTGGGTTGAGATCTGGCGACTGAGAAGGCCACAGCATCAATAATTAAACCATTCAGTGACCAGTCATGCCCACTGAATGGGCAGTGTCATCATGAAGAGACTCCCAGCAGGACAGAAATGTTTTTAGAGAACACATAAATAAATCTGTTCAGTAAGAATAACTTCGTACTGATTTGAATTACCTTTCCTTTAAAGGGGACAACTGGACCCAAACAATGCCATCAAAATGCCCACCCGCAGCCTAACAGAGCTATCAGGCTCCTCGCTGTAGGGGTGATGGTGTTCAGGCTTGTACTGTTCTCTTGGTGTATGCCACACATGCACCAAGTACAGGCACTTGTACAGGTTATGGTGAAGGATGACGTATCTGACCAGATCATCGCTCTCTGCAGGCCAGTGCCGATGGTGTTTACAACACACACACACACACACACACACACACACACAAAAAGCCGCTTCTACCTCAGGGTCATGGGGGTGGTGCTGGAGCCTATCCCAGCCGTCATTGGGTGGAAGGCAGGATGGTTTCCCAATTATCCATTCTTCTTTGTAGGGAGGGTTTTATGCACCAATATGCTATAAATAAATACCGATATATTCTCTTTGTGTAGTTGTGGTCAAGTATCATAGTCACCAACAGTTTACGGACATCCCACAGATGTCACTTTAGTCACTGTTCCTAATGAAACACTAACTGATCAGACTTTCTCTGTCTTATAGGGTTTTTCCTCTTGCTATTTCATCAGCTCCATTAACCATATAGGTGCATTTTGTAGTTCTACCATTACAGACTGTTAAATAATTTGTCTATTAGGTAAGACTCATCATTTTAAACAAGGTCAGGGAACAAAAGTATTTTATTCCTGTGCACAAAACAATATAATCAGAGTTCTGACATTAAAAAGAGGACTTACAATAAGAGCACTGCTGGTGGATTTCCAATAGGGCTTTGAACTCCATCCCATAAAGGCTACAGAAGAAAAAGAAAAACTCTTGACCGATAAGACTAAAATACGGACGTCTGGAGAGGCCATAAGCTGTTGCTACAATTTTCTGGATTGCTATATTGAGATAAGTGTCTTACGATCTCAAGAGAACAACTTCGTTCACAAAATAATTCACAAAATAATTACCTTATGGCCTCTCTGGACGTCTGTACTGAAGTCAGCCTAAGTCAACTCATATGTAGTGTGGCATGAGAAGAGTGGACCACTTCACTCACAAGGAAAAAGGTGTTTCCATTAACTCGCAGGAACACATGACTACAGGAGAACTGCAGTAGGTTTGGAAAGGCTACGTTCACATTACCAAGTTAAAGTGGCACAAATCCAATTTTTTGCATGAATGTGACTCAGATCTGATGTTTCCAGGGCTGTGTGGACGCAAATCTGATCTTTTCAAATCCGACCTGAGCCACTTTCATATGTGGTCCTAGACTGGATATGTATTCGATTCATGGCTGTGTGACCTTAATGTGATGCTCAGATCGGAATTCATGTGCTTCTTCCCCACTGCACGTGCGCCATCATTCAGCGTTACTCTGGCAGCAGCACCGAACAGAAGTTAAAGCCTGCTAATGGTGGAAAAGAAACACCTCACCTTGTTCGTCTTCATCTCGCTCTAATAATGAGGCTGAGAGCTGATCAGAGTTAATGATCTTCTCAGCGAAGCTCGTTCTGACCATCAGTTTGTGCTGATGATGCATGTGGTTCATTCACGTGACGTTGTGTGAACCATCGTGCCAGAGAGATCGGATTTGAGCAACGAGGCTTGTAACGTGAACGTGGTCAAAGTGCGACAGTCCCTCGTCTCCCTTAATACTCTCCGTCTACGCGTTCAACTGTCAGTACCCGATAGGTGGGTTTCAACACGACTAATGTAGTGTATGTAACAGGGACGATGGAGCCAACTATGGCTGATATAATATTGGTGAAGAACAGGAAAAAAAGAACTGAATATAACGGAATCTCAGGCGCTTTACAACAACAAAAAAGTGCAAGCACATCCCTCAAAGACATAACGGATCTGACGGCCTGTAGATAACGCCGGTTACTATCTATTCACCTCTTATCACCTTAAAGTCCAATCTGAAAGGTATGTTAGGAAACCAAGAACTGTGAGGTCATCTTGTGTCCTTAGACGAAGAAGGTAGAGCCCCTCAAATTGTGCATGCAGGAGGGATCCTCACATTCTAGCATACTACACACGGCTTGCCTCCTATCCCACAACACTTGGCTTCAGAACCAGAGCAGCAGCTGAGGACATCACAGGAAACGGATCCCCGCTCCAAACTGCACGCCGTCACATATCCTTCACATGGAAATGAAATTACATTAAAACACAAATAAGGAGTGGAAAAAGGAATAAGACTAGCTGCCAAGCAGGTATATTAACAAAACAGAAGGCAAGACAACAAAACAACCAATGAGCAAGTGTGCACCAACGTTAAATGAACTGCCAAATTAACGGAAACACTTGAATAAATTACATAAATGATATGATATCAGGTGCTTCAAAGTACATTAAGTAAACCACCCTGTCCCCCTGCTGACAACGGAGTTATGACTGTTAAAGAGTCATGACTGAATAGAACAGTAGCTTACAGCATTTATAAAATCAGGTGCTTCAAATATTTAATACACTTAATAAAATGTACATAAATTCAAAGTACATTAAATAAACCACTCTGCCCTCCTGCTAGACTGATGACCGAGTTATGACTGATTAGAGTTATGACTCAAAATAATAGCACATAATTACACAGCCATCTAAAATAGTAGGACTTGAGGCTGCGCCGGTACACAAATTTCACGATATTATACGTCATTTTTGAGTTTGTAAAGAAATGCTAATATAACTGACATTTATTGATTTATTTTTTGGTAATTCTCCTAACTTTTTCCTTGTAACTCCCACTGTTGTCCCACTGCTCACCACTTCAAACAGCTTGACTAAATCAACCACTGAAATTAAGATAACGAATATAACCAAACCAGTTTAAAAAAAAAAAAAAAAAGATTTTATATATATATATATATATATATATATATATATATATATATATATATATATATATATATATATATATATATATTTGTGGTTATTACTTGTAGGAATATCATTGAAATCATTCCTGTCTTCACATGGTATATTGCATGGAATCTAACTGTTTTTGATCCATGGCTCGTATAATCTATATCGAAAATTATATCAACATACGTGTGGTGACGCCCCTAGTAGGACTACATATAAACCTGCTTATAATTCCTTCACTGTTTCTGTGAAATAGACGAATATACCCTCAAACTTCATTTAATTCCACATCCAATGTGCTGGAGTACAAAAAACAAAAACTGTGAATAGTCAATTACCTACAGACTGCACTCTTACCTGTCTCCACTCTGGACACCCATGGGAATACAATAATTTAGCTCTAATCTTGCGATGTTCCCCAGCCGAAGTATGATGCCTGCCCCGTAGGACCAGCGGATGCATTCTGCTAGCTTCTGCAGGTGTGCATGTGGACCCTCCCCTGAAGACACAAGCCAGAAATGTATATTTCATCAGTGCAAAGCAAAACAGGCCTTCAGGCAGCTTATAAGAGTCTCTTACTTCCAGATTTTCATACAACTTACCACCCGGTGGTCTTTCAGTACGCCACATAGTTCTGAGTGCTTATGCGTATGCAAATGCATATCGTCGCTGTCTAAAGATAAACATGTATTTCCAAAATAGTAACTTTACAGGAGAGGGCAGAGCATCCTTTACGTTTGATGTTAGTCAACCGAAAGAGATTTTTTTCTAAGCAGTTTTGCTGCATTTTAATTGGTCCATTCATCATGAAATTTCTACACAGTGTAAAGAATAGCTGCTGTGTTCAAATAATGTAGAAAAGTCAAAATCACAAAAACATTTTTTTTCTGGACAGCGACCCACTGGTCAAATTACATGTGTTGTTTTTGTAATTAAAATTAAACATTTCCTGCTCATTTATATTCATTTTAGTTTTCATTTACAGAAAAAAAAACATAAAATACAAAATGTGCCATAATGTTTACACAGGTAACATTTTAGATTTTATTTTTCCTTCCCAATATGTTGAAATCAGCAAATAAGCAGTAACTGTGCATTAAGATGTGCATAAGTGTGTTCTCTGTAGAGGATGCGTTCATTTATTTTCACTTAGAAAATCAACAAAATGTGTCATTTGACCAGCGGTGCCCGAACAACTGTTTGAACTGGTATAGCATGCCTTAGCAACGTGTGTGCAATACCAGGCCTAGGAGTTTAGAGACACTGACCGTAGTCAAGATTGCAGAGGTTGCCAGCATTCAGGAAGAAGTGTGTTCTGAAGAGGTCAGCAAGGCCGCCCCGAGTGGACCGGAATGGAAGGGGTGTATACAGATGGAGCCCACTGGCCCAGTATGCCTCTCCACCCAGATAGTCACCTGATCAGGTAAAGAGGCAGTCATGCACAGATTTATAAACAGGATCAGGCCCACCGACAGTGAATGGTACATGACAAGTGAATGTACATTAACACAGCAAATGAAGAAGAACACTCATCACAAACAGAGCAGCTGTCAGAGTGTCAGTCTAGACTCTAGACTGACTCAAAATACTTTAGATGGAAACACAAGGCCACAAACTGACCTTCATTTTGAGGGCCAATACTGTACATGCCAAATCCTCTCACACTGGTTGGACCACCCAAGTAAAACCTGACAGAAATAAGCCAAACAGCACTGAATGTGACATGTCCACAAATCAGCCATCACACATTTTTGCACCAGCTCCAAATAGGCCTGAGCCAGACAGTCAGCATCCTACAGCACTTGACTACAGCTCATATCTTTAAAAATGTAGAAAGTGGAAAAGTACACAAGTCTAGCCACTTCTTTATGGTCATTATGCTACGGTATTTTACATATACCTTATGTTCGCATGTTCAGAAATATGAATAAAAGGAGAATTCCACTGTTGTTTAAAAATTTGTGCATAAATAAACAATGCAGTCATGCAGAATGCCTTGGTGTGAAATGCTCAGTTGTAGAGAAACTTAGAGTCAGAATTATCACCACAGTCCGTGCGTTTACATGCACTCAATAATTCGATCATAATCTGATTTCTGCATTTATCTGATTATTTAAATGGTCATGTAAACAGCACACTAAGATTTTTCTGATCGGAGTAAGATCTAGAGATGCGATTAAGAAATCTGAGATAAAGCCTCTGATAAAGAGGCTGGATTTTAGCTGAGTAATCAGTTTTCTCAGTGCATGTAAACTCTTACTCTGACTTCTTTTGGATTTCTCAGTCTGCGCATGCGTGAAAACGGACCACGGTGCCTGAAATAAGCAAGCAGCGTTGCAGCGGGACACAGCAAAACACTTTTGGAACCAACTAGGTGCTTGAGGAAATGAAGGATTTAAATATTTTTTATTTTCTAGATGATCTATGTTCAGATTTTCAGGTAAATTGGTGTGAGGTTTTAAAAAAATCCATGGCATGAAGTCAGAAATCAAAGCAGAAATCTGATTACTGTCTGACTCTGGACCTGGAGTTTCACATTACCTGATTACTCAAGTGCATGCGAACACATTGATCAGATTACTGACGCAGTCTGATCTTCTGCAGTCATCTGATTATTAAGTGCATGTAAACACACGCAATGATGGTGATAGAAACCAGACATCAGCAGTGTCTAATGCCTCTATAATAGGCATGTCAAACTTGGTGCTGCGCTCTGAATTCAGATCACGAAGGCCTTGCTAATTAGCTGCTGAGCTGAATCAGGTGTATTGAATGAGGCAGGGTGCTGAAGTCTGCAGTGCTTTGCCCCGTGTGGACCGGAGACTGGTGCTTTTTAACTTCTCACAGAAAGTCATTACATGAAATGGTTGTGAATATGCTGCATCACTTGTCTGAAATAGTTTTCTGATAGTTATGTGATCAGACTTTGGCCTAAAATGCATTTTTATTTATTTATTTTTGGTTCTTTGGTACATGAAAGGCGTTATAAGCTTTACTATTTTACCATCAGCAACATTACATAAAAACTCTAAAGACACATTTAGGTTCACTGGTCAATTTGTATAGTAAATAAGGTACAAATGCAGGATACATCTGCACCATAGACATGGAGACCCCTGGTTCCCATCACCACCACTATGATGGATTACGGGTCAGCAAATTTCCCTACAATGACCACTTCACATCAAACCACACAATGATTTAGATGACATCCTGAAAATTTAATTATGCAAACATTTGGATTCCCTTTTAATAAGGTTTATTTTTGTTCTAATGGAACTGAATATGTGAGCATACATTGAATAAACAGTACACTTATAATACATAATCTACTTATCCTGTTAAAAATGTAAGCTTTTAGTTTACTAGTGTTTCATTACCAATCCAGACCATCAGACAATCAACATAAAACACTTTGACGTTGTAATTATGATTAACATATTAGTATATACTGAAAAATACGACCCATGGCACTGGGGAATGCAACACTACACAATTACCTGTCAGCAATTGAGGTCGGTCGACCACCTACAGGAAAGATCATTCCTCCCCATAGAGATGCAGAGAGCACCTGAAAGACAACACAAACCATGCTGAGAACTGCTTTACAAACAGATTTCAAGACTAAATAACCATAGCTCAGCAATGTTCTTCACAAGACTGACTCACAGAGCCCCAGAGGAACGGTCTGTTCAGCTGCAGCTCAAAGTCCTCCTTTAGAAAGCTGGCATCGCCCCCTGTGTAACCCGCCAGCTCCTGCACCAACACAGCAAACACATCCTCAGCTCAGTCACACAGCTGAGACACTCACTGACAGCCACATGTGTTTCAAAGAAGCTGGCATAAAGAAAGAAAAAATCATAAATTATCATACTGGTTTCAGCAGGTCTCTTAAAGGGAAACTTTTCCACCATTTTCTCAAATTAAGTTTAAGTGACCCTTAATAGTCCCAAAGTGGGGACATTTCACCTCTGCATTTTGACCCATCCATGCAGTGAAGCACCACATACACACAGTAGAGGGCAGTGAGCACACTTGCCTGGAGCGATGGGCAGCCCTATCTACAGCGCCCAGGGAGCAGTTGGGGGGGTTGGGTGCACTTCAGTCACGTAACGTCTGCATAATTAACCCCTTAAAATTCTAGGCTTATTTCATATAAAGGGTTATTATTCATTAACTACAGGGACTTCAGTGCAAACTAATGGAGCTTTTCTTATGTTATAAAGGTGTGTAATAAGAAATTGGCTTGGTAACAGTTTAAATCATTAAGATGCTAATAAAATGATTCAAAGTGGTTTAATGTCCTCTGTTCTAGAGAAGCTTACGGAGTCAGAACTGCTCACAACGGTGGTGACAGGAGCTAGATATCCAAAGTGTTTAATGCCCCTAATGCCTCTCTCTCATAGAAAGTTATTGCATGAACTGGCTATTATATCTCAATGATTTAATCATTCAAACATTTCAGAAGACCTCCCTTTAGAAAAAATATTCACATCAAAAACATGCTCAGCCTGGGCCATTATTTCAAAAATGATTTTTGATAACATATTTATGCACTCAAGAAAGGCAGAATATTTAGATGATGCTGGGGTAACTTTTCTAAACTGTCTGCATTTTACTCATTTTAGTGCTTTGTAACTGTATAGAAAGAAACCTTATATTTAGATGTTTTCCCAATTTGTACATTTTACAACAGTTTTTATGCTTATATATCAGGATCAATATCAGTACATAAAAATGATCAGATACTGGCCCACAGTTCACAATCATATACATATACACACACATACATATATACATACATACATACATACATATATATATATATATATATATACATATATATATATATATATATATATACATACATACATACATACATACACACACATTATATATATACACACACATTATATATATATACACGTTATACACACACACACACACACACACACACACACACACACACACACACACATATATATATATATATATATATATATATATATATATATATATATATATATATACATACATACATATACATATACAGTTAAACAGTTAAAACTCTACACTGACCAGTAAACTCATCAAAGCCGTCCTCACGTACCTGGTTGATCCGCAGTAAGGCACCTTTTCTTGGAAGGATGGCAGAGTTCCTGGTGTCTAGTACCATGGCGTGCTACAATGAAATCAGCAGGGGACACAGATCTTTAAAGACATTAAGTATCTGTAACCTCAGACGAGTCAAATGAGTGAATACGAATAAAAAAAAAGGAAATATTTTCTCGTTAGGATAACATGTTGTAGTCTAAAATATTTATCATTTGCAAGAGAAAACTTTATCATTTTTGGGAGCACTTTTCACCTCTAACTTGTTTCTGACTCGAGTGAACAATTAAAAAGGCATAACATACTGAGAGAGCAGATTTGAGAGTGTGGCCACTTTCTTCTCGTACAGCGAAGGAGGCACTGCGAGCAAGACAGCCCAGCTCCCGCCACACGCCCTCCCACTTCAGGGTGTGATCGGTCATCCACAGCGGGAACTGACGGAGAGGAGGACAGAGGAACAGACCGCCAGTAAAACCTTTCAGACTGCAGAATCAAGGAGCTACTTAACAGCTGTTTTTGATACTTGCATTAATAATAAAGAGAGACTGTTAAATGCTTACACTGAGTTCTGTGGAAACTCCTCTGTCCGTCTCCTTCAGCGAGCTCCATGGAAACTGGCCAGTCACTTTGTATAAGTTTAGCGTGAAACTGCATGAACAAGAAGAGCATTCGTTTTCCAAAAAAACTTTCTTTTCGATTCTTAATCAGAACAACTTCGGATATCATACTTGCGCTCGTAGTAGCCTGGCTGAGGTTTAAAGAAAGACAAGCCGTATGAGGTCTCCTTAGTCCCGTATGAGAACTGGAAAGTGAGCTTCTCCCCACGACCAAACATGTTGGGGAGCTTAATGCCAAGCACCTACACAAGGAGTAACATAATACATTAAATGGGGAATTCCAGAGATTTTTATTTGTTAAGATAAACAAAGTCATACACAGTGGTTTTATGTGAAATATGCCATTATAGAGGAACTTATTGGATCTGAATTTGTCATAGTGCTGGTGCTTTGTTGCTTTAATCCTAAGACACTGTTTAACAATAGTTTCCAGATAAAGACAAAGGAAGCATGTTTTACCTTAATTTACCATTATTATATCATTATTAACATTACAGAAGACCCCTTAGGACAGGGGTGTCCAATCCTAGAGGGAGACTGGACATTCCGGGCCGGAGAGCGCCTTGTGTGGCTGCAAGTTTTCATTCCAACAAAGCAGGAGGTCACCTGATGAAATGTTTGAAGACTAAGACCGACTGATTAAACAAGCAGAATCAGATGTGCTTCAGCTTGTTTGGAGTGAAAACGTTCAGCCACACTGGCCCTTCGCGGTTAAGATTGGACACCCCTGCCTTAGGAGATCTATGTAGGTTAACTGGACAGTAAATGAAATGGTTATGTTTGTTCAGATACCATCACACCTGCTTCCTCTCACTACCATTGTAAAGAAATCCAATATATAAAATTTGAAACAATTCCCTTTAACAGAAACAACCACTTTTGTTGACAAAGTGAGCCATAAAACCATTTGATGAGAAGTTACCGCAGGAGTATAACAATACACAACACTGAGTGACTGTGTCATTGTGTTTATGTAAGATAAATAAAGTGTGGGTGCACTGCCTCTTACCATGCTGCCCTCATTGTTTCCAACCATGGTGTTATAACTGCCAGTCACTCTCTTCAGCTCTGTCACCTCAAACGTCACATCCAGGCCATTGGGCAGGGCGTCATCTCCTGAAGATCACAGCATTTAAAAAGTGTTAAGAACAGAACCCAAGGCCCAATCCTATTTCACCCCTTGCCCCTACCACTTAGCCCTTACCCCTCTATTTTGTACATTCAGACCTAGAGGCAGTATATACCAACCCGGAAGGCCACTAGCATTGTGGACGACCCCTTCCGTCCCTTACACTGACTTTTTTCATCGCTGGCAGAAGGTACCGGAGCAACTGTGCCACCACTGCCAGACTCTGCAACAGCTTTGCTCCTCAAGTGATCAGGTTTTTAAACTCACAAGGACTGAACTAACCCCCCCCCGTCCCCCACCTCCCCTCCCCTCCCCTCACACACATACTCTACACACACACCTCTTTTGATGCTCTACTTGCACTATCTGGAACATTGCTGCCAACACTGTTCACTCAAGTTTTACCACCTCAGTAACTGCTGTGTGACTGTGTGACTCACAGATCACAGCATGTTAATATCTCTGCACCTTATTCTCACGACCTCATGTCCAGAATGAGTGCTGTGTCGTTTACTGTGTCTAATGTCTGTTTAATTTATATTCGTATTTAATGTTTCTAGCTTAATTTTTTGTTTGTGCACGATGTCTGCACGTTCGCACTTTGTACTTTCTGTTCCTTGCTGCACCGTGATGCTCCTGGTGGAACGTAATTTCACTCCACTGTGTACTTGTACAGAGATGGAATGACAATAAAATCATCTTGACTTGACTTGATCTGTGCTGGTACAGAGGGGTAGTCAGAAGTATTAGGGCTCCATGGTACTCCAAATGGAGGTTTTTCAGGGACACTCTCCAAACAGAGTGTTATGAGGAAAAAACCCAGCAAGATGGCTTCTTCTTCATAACAACTTCTACTGCTAAACTTCCCGTCCCACCCTAAGAGTCCAGCAGTACTGATGCCTGAAACGGCGGAATATAACTGAAGCTCCATTTAAGGTAAAACAGGAAAAGTCGAACAAGAAGTTGACTTCAGCTTCACATCACTGAAGAATTAGCGTTGAGCGATAATAAATAATTGCCCCCCTCTTTGTAGCACATGAGGTCCTAAACGTAACTAAAGCCCAGCAGCGAGGAGCTGAACTTTCCCCTCCTTTGCTGTCACTGCAGACAGGCAGGGTCGCCTAGAGCAGCTCTAGTAGCTGTTAATGAAGTGATGCTGTTTTTTATTTGAGGGTGCTGTTTCACAGGGGAAGATTTCAACTACCCTTATAACACTGTTCCAAGGGGCAACATGACACTCAAAAACAAGGGGTGGAGGTAAATAATGAGAAATGGGATTAAGCGCAAGTTTCACAGTAGGATGTGCGTCTGTTTAACAATGCTTGGTTTAACAATGTGGGTGATCAATGACGAAGCAAGCATCTATCATGCGCAAAAAAAAAAAAACAAACAAAAAAAACAATACACTTTTGGTCGTGATAATTTGACTGTGCATTAAACTCAAATGCAAACAAAAATAAAACAGTATACAAACTCTACCTTCTGAGATGTCAATGAGGACCTCCACTTCCTTGAATATGCCCAGGCGGAGCAGCTTCTGTCTGGCTTCATGTGATTTCTTCATCACCTGCACAGAAAACACAACCCACACTTTCTCTCGTGACATGTGGAATCATCACCTGAGCAGAAAACAAAATTCTTTTCTTCATCAACTCACATCGATGAGGTTTTTGGCATTGAAGACATCAGAGATCTCATAGCCCAAATAATCCTCTTTAGTTCTTCCTAAGCCTTCAATGTTGACATGCTGTACAACAACCTAGAGGAAAGCAAAAAGGGTATAAACACTTTCATACAGCGATGGGCAACACGATAGCCCACAGAAAGCTCTGATTCTATGCGCTATTTTGGAAACCTCTTACTCTCCAGGGTATATTTTGGTTAGTCCATCTGAATTTACATGTCCAAATCGTAAGACAAATTATTCAATAAACTGCATGAAATTAATGTCAATTTTTATTTTATTTATTTATTTTGTAAAAGCTCCCCTCTGGGGGCTCCCGAGTGGCGCAGCCGTCTAAGTGTTGGCCCTACCATCAGGAGATCGTGAGTTCGATCCCTGGTGATACTACAGCCGTCCGTAGCCAGGAATCCGAGAGAGCACAACTGGCCTCGCTCTCTTGGGGAGGGTAGAATGCCCAACGCCCAACGCCCAAAAATCCTCTCAAATTAACAAAACATGTGTTTTATGATCTACACGTCTTTTTACACGTAAGCCAAAAATCTTAGGACGCTCTTTGTATTATTTTATAAAAATCGTTTTTACAGAGCAGATCACAGAAGAGACGGCATCTGTTTATAGTTTACAGCCCATATTTTTGCGGAAAAATTGTTCGACTTTCAGTAGGAAAAAAAAAAAAACAGAACAGTGAGTTCAGCTTCTTTTATTATAAGGGTTTAAAATGACATCATCACCGGGTATCTGACCGGAGAGAGGAGTTACAGCCTCATACGACGCCCAGCTTCTGAAAGTAGCTTATGAAATATGAAAGTTATGAAGAACATGACGAAGTGCGTTTTGAGGCCACCGGTGGTCCCAAGGAGTTGAAGAGGTTAATGTTTGGAATCAAATATGAATAAAAATTCAGCCCTCAGGTATTTCGATATGGTTCAATCTGGCTCTCAGTGAAGAAGGTTTGGACACCTCGCCCTAAGGTGATTCTTTTTAGCAAGGTGTGGCCACAAATTACTATACTGAGACCACCAAATACTACAGTATAAAATAATATAGTAATTCCCTGCCTGAATTTATTAATTTGAGGCCACATCTTACGAAAGAATAATAATGTCACCTTAGGGCGAGGGTGCCCAATCCTGGTCGTGGAGATCCACCACCCTGCACAGCCCTAATCAAGCACACCTGATTCAGGTAACGAAGACCTTCAGGGGCATCTGAGCATTAGAGCCAGGTATGTTGGATCTGCACTCTCCACGGTGGTAGATCTTCAGGACCAGGGTTGGGCACCACTGCCTTGGGGGGGTCAGTACTAACTCACATCTTTATTTTCCAGGATCTCTTTCTTGGTTTCTTGCTCTGCCTCCACCACTTCCAAGTCATCTGGGTTGACGCCCAGGTCGCGCCCGTGCATCGGAAGAGGGTCCATACTCTATAACACAGGATCACAAGCGTCAGGCACTGAAGTTGTGAATATTTTCCTAATTCTCACAACTACAGTTATCAACATCTGAGCGGCAGGACTGAGGCGAACCAGCGCAAATAGATGACGCTGAAGCCGGTTTCCTATGCGAATGTTCCCGTTCCACCTTAAATGGTGCAGCAGTTACAGTCTGGCGTCTATAGCTGCTGCACCATTTAAGGTGGAACGGGAAAATCCCAGCACGAAGCCGAGCGCACCAGGGCTGCACACACAAGAGGTCACGGACAAACACACACAGCCCGTTTTCCCACTTGACCTTTACGAAATGTAATTACCCTCGCGTGGACCGTCCCCATGTTCACGTGTTCCCGCTTTAACTCCTTTATGTGAGCTGTGGTGGGTCAGGGCCGCCGAGCAGAGGCTGCTGGTGGTCTCGTTATTCAGCATTCAGTACCGAACCCAATCCCACTTCAAGGAAAACGCCATGACACTCAGCCCTTGTCGTAGATCCCCGCTCTGATTGGTCGGTGTGGTGTGACGACATGGCAAAGTGGGCGGTACCCGACTGCCGTCCAACCCAATGACCGTAAAGTGACAGCGGGGAGCTTCGGCTGCGTCCCAAATCACATAGTACTGTATTACATGCACCACACTGATGAATGGGCTTCTGTTGGTGGAGCACTATTTGTGGCACACTATTTAGTATGATGGTATGCGGTTTTGGACGCAGCCTTAGGGATAGGCGGAAAGGGGAGCCCCTGATAACCCAGGAGTTTGTTTTTTAATTGATCCAAATTCATTAGACAGTGTTTTAGACTGTAGAACAAAAGGATAGCAAGAGGAATAAGAAGTCAACGGAACAGTATTTTGTCAATATGTGTGTTTTTTTGTAACAATACTTGTATTGAATTGCAGAGACACAGTTCACTCTGTGGTGGACACTAACACTGACACTACTACTACTACCCTACAGCACAGGCCGACGCAGTAAAGCAACACATCAGCACCTCATTTTGCCAACAACAACAACAACAACAGCACATGACTGAGGTGTCCTTGAGCAAGACACCTAACCCCCAATTGCTCCCCAGGCGCCGTGGATAGGGCTGCCCACGCTCCGGGCAAGTATGCTCACAGCCCCCTAGTGTGTGTGTGTGTGTGTGTGTGTGTGTGTGTGTGTATTCACTAGTGTGTATGTGGTGTTTCACTTCACGGATGGGTTAAATGCGGAGGTGGAATTTGGTTGTGGGATTAAAAAAGTATCACTTAACTTACCTTATTAATAAGAAATATGTCTCCTACTCCTCCTGAGAACGTAGCCAGTCTGCATGGCCATGACTCCTGTGCTCACACGGCAGTGGACCCACATCGGGATTACATAAAGCTTCTCTTTGTGAGATTTTATTTGTTAATTGTTATTTCTTTTACTTTTAAAGTACTTTTATCTACAAACATTCGTCTACATGACATGACATCTTTCTGTTCATCGCTCAAGAAATGTTAAATGTAGAGAATCAATTAACAGTTGATTCTTTATGCAGCACCTAAATGAGCACTGAATTAAGTATTGGTTGTATTGTAGTGTATTGCACTGTTCTGTGTTCAATTCTGTTGCTTTTCTTTCGGTATCAACAGTGACTTTTTGTTTCTAGCAGTATCTGAGCTCAGGACTGTCCTTCTCTCTAACCTATTGGTAACTAGCAAAGATACTTTCTCTAGATAGACCAAGTCGCTCTGGATAATAGTGTCTGCCAAATGCTGTGAATGTAAATGTAACAATAACTGAATATTCAGAATTGGCAGATTTTTCCTCCAAACATGCAGCTGGCAATTGGCCAACTTATTTATTTATTTATTTTATTTAGTATGATCATTGCTGCACTTTTATGACATAAATAATGTAAGTCAAGTCCACTCGAGCTGCGTTTGCGTGCTGCTGCTGCACACGTATTAAAATGGCACAGCATAATTATGCGTGATTTATTGTGCTAAACAGTCAGTTGATTCTTACTTTCAGTGTATCCCTTTATGTGATTCATGATAATTAATCAGGCCACTGATTTTTAAAGTTTCTGCATAATTAAATAGTTCAGATGTAAACAGAGTCGTTTCAATGTGGTTTGGTGTGAAATGAGTCAGAATCGTTGTCAGTGCTGGTGATAGGAACCAGACGTCTGAAGAGTTTAATGACACTAAAAGCTCCCTCGCAGAAAACTGCCAAGAAATCTTAACCATAGTTTTAAGTTTGGCCTAAAATATAGATTTTTCAAAGCAATTTTCATTACATATAAAATCTCAGAAGACCAGATTCAGTGATGTTTTTGGGGAATAAATAAAATACCTGTATTTGGGTTATAGACACTGTGAACTCTGGTTCTCTACAGTGGAGATGACAGTAGACTTCATGAGAAGCCCTCCAGCCCTGCCAGCACTCACCATCCTGGACAGAACTGAGATGGCACTAGAGTCCTGCAAGTTCCTTGGGCACAACGATCACCAGGGGAGCTGAAGTGGGACAGCAACATCAGCAGAGGACGTACCTCCTGCGTCAGCTGGGAAACTTCAACCTGCCCCAGAAGCTGATGGTGCGGTTCTCCACAGCCATCATAGTCTATCATCACGACGTCCATCACAGTGTGTGGCGGTCAGCCACCAAGCATGACCTCCACAGACTGCAGCGCATCATCAGATCCGCAGAGAGAACAAAAGGCGGTGAAAGGTGCCCACATTGTAGGAATTGCCTGCCTCCAGAACCAGGAAGCGTGCAGAGAAGATCCACACTGACATGTCCCACCACCTGTTCCAGCTCTTTCCTTCAGGCCGGCGCTCCAGCCAGATGAGGATCAGGACATCCAGGCTACAGAGAAACTTTTTCCCACAAGCCATCACTCTCTTAAACAGTTAACTATTACACATAAACAATATTCCAGCTTCTAATCTGCACTTCTTAATATACTGGTGTATATCATACTTAACATTCCTTCTTCTGAAACTACCATCACAGACCAACGTTTCTTCTAGCAGCTCACTTACCAGCCTTATTACCCCACTTATCTGACTGTCACCTCACGGATCCCTTTCTTTGCCACTATACACCCTTCAACTGCTGCTGCAGTTTGACTTAAGACACATACTTTGCACATTGTAAGGTTTACAGGTATGACCGTGTGTGTGTGTGTGTGTGTGTGTGTGTGTGTGTGTGTGTGATAATTGGAATGCATGTTTTATTTTATGTCATTTTAATGTCATATATTGTCATATATTATTTATTATATGTAAATGTCTGTCTGTTACTGTGCACTGCGAGCTCCTGTAACCAAAACCAAATTGCTTGTATATGTAATACCTCGCCAGTAAAGCTTGATTCTGATTCCGATGATCCATGAAATGAGAACTTGGAATGAAATGAATTGCACTTTTTAAACAACTAAGTTTGGAACCAGGAACGTCCATTTAAAATACCAGTTTCTCCAATTAAACAGCAGATCATCTTATTTACATTGCAGCTTTGGCCAACAGAAACTGGACGTGTGCCAGTGTGTTTCATATGTTCATTTAACCCTCACAGCTTGAGCTTTTGATTGAAAAAAGGCCAATTAAAATCAGAATCGGCAATGAACACAATGAACAACGTTTCAAGTGACTTTGAGCTAGAATATAAATAAAGCTTGACATGGAGGATATTTCAAAACAACAATCTTGGCTAGATCAGTCTGCTCAGGGTGTGGGCAAGCTGCTTACAATTACATATTTAATCTAGAGAGGACTCCAGTCATACATAGTCTGGACTGGTTGGTATAGTGTAGTGGGTAACATCTCTGTAGACTAGATTTCTGTCCCCTCCTTGGATAAACACCCTACACCATGCCAATAAGAGACCTTGGGCAAGACTCCTAACACTACCTTGGCCTACCTGTGTAAAATGATCTAACTGTAAGTCGCTCTGGAAAAGAGCGCCAGCCGAATGTAAATGTTACAGTACTATTACTGGTCTATAAATCACTTAATGATGTAGGACCAGCTTATTTATCTGACACCATTAGGAACTAATCAGTTAGTCCTGCCTGAGGTAAAGGCTAAACATGGAGAAGCAGCATGTAGCTACTTGGCTGAGAGCATTATAACCCTGGACACTCTTAAATCTGGGCTGAAAACGTTCCTGTTTAAGCAGCTTTCAGCTCAGTTTAAAACAGCTCGACTGCACTTCTCTCCTCTAACTCTGTTATCCTAATGCCATTTTTCTATTTGTGCAATTATGTTTTAATTTCTCTTTTCTCTTATTTAATGTTACTTTCATTTGAATTATTGTTGTATTTTCTTATTTGTAAAGCACTTTGAACGACCGCAGTGTATGAGAGGTCCTATATACAGTGAAAAAGCATAACATGATGAGCACCTCCTTGTTTCTACGCTCAGTGTCTGTTTTATCAGCTCCACTTACTGTATAGCTGCACTCTGTAGTTCTACAGTTACAGACTGTAGTCCATCTGTTTCTCTGATACTTGGTTACCCCCTTTTACCCTGTTCTTCAGTGGTCAGGACCACCATGGACCCTCACAGAGCAGGTACTTTTTGGGTGGTGGATCATTCTCAGCACTGCAGTGACACTGACGTGGTGTGGTGTGTTAATGTGTGTTGTGCTGGTACGAGTGGATCAGACAGAGCAGTACTGCTGGAGTTTTTAAACACTGTGTCCACTCACTGTCCACTGTATTAGACACTCCTACCTTGTCAGTCTACCTTGTAGATGTAAAGTCAGAGTCGATGGCTCATCTGCTGCTGCACAGTTTGTGTTGGTCATCCTCTAGTCCTTCATCTGTGGTCACAGGACGCTGCCCACAGGACACTGTTGGGTGGATGCTTTTGGTTGGTGGACTATTCTTAGCCCAGCAGTGACACTGAAGGGCTTAAGAACTCCAGCAGCATAATGTTATGCCTGACCGGTTTAAATAATCTCTCCTTGTCTTGTGTAGCTTAGCAACGCAGTGTGATTTAAGGCGAGCGTACGATGATTTAAACTTGCGGTGTGCGCGATGCTAACTGGTGAATATAAGATTCCATTACTTGTTAACAACGTGGGCCTTTGAAACAAATTTCTGACACCAAACATCTTTGATGATGGACTACATTTGGGAAAAGAGGATGACTGCGTAAATTCGATTTTTGGCTGAACCATTACTTTAACAATGTTTTACTGAACGGTTAACCGCAGTCTAAATACTGACAGTACAGATTACTGGTATTACATCTGGCTCTTGGCATGCTTTCGTTTTCCACTTTAAATTACTTCCACACTGCAGATGTTAACTGCTTGCTCACTTTAAATGTACCTCACTACTGCACGTTGTGGATAATGTCTGTTTATATCACCTCTGTGACAGTGCAAAGGATAAAAACTCCAGCAGCACTGCTGCGTCTGATTCACTCAGACCAGCGCAACACACACTAACACACCACCACCACGTCAGTGTTACTGCAGTGCTGAGAATGATCCACCACCCAAATAGTACCTGCTCTGTGAGGGTCCATGTGGGTCCTGACCACTGAAGAACAGGGTAACAGAGTATCAGAGAAACAGATGGACTACAGTCTGTAACTGTAGAACTATAAAGTGCAGCTATACAGTAAGTGGAGCTGATAAAATAGACAATGAGCGTAGAAACAAGGAGGTGGTCATAATGTTATGCCTGATGGGTGTAGATAGGCTTCAAAATGATGTGATACTGAGGGACATTTCTATTTTTCAGCCAGATGTTGGCTGGAAGGTTCAGTGGTGGCCACAGGCTGTTGGTCAAGCGCAGCACGGATGGAACAGCTCATCATGCTTGCCAATATCCCTACTGCGCTCAGGCATTATCACACACACTGAGAGAGGCGCATAAAAACGGCTAGATGGTGACTAT
The DNA here is from genome assembly GCF_015220715.1 of Pygocentrus nattereri. Lineage (NCBI taxonomy): Eukaryota > Metazoa > Chordata > Actinopteri > Characiformes > Serrasalmidae > Pygocentrus > Pygocentrus nattereri. The sequence goes on from NC_051211.1 coordinate 49,980,861, forward strand.
TGTCCGGTCAGAATCAGGGCCCAGGGTCACATGCAGAAACTGCCGCAGGAGCAAGGATGCAGCCCAGGGCGAGGACTGGTAAAGAGAGCACCCTGCAGCATTCACGAGGGCTGGGACTGCTGGAGCAGAAGAACTTGAGCTTGAGGTGCTGTGTCGCCAAGAGGGTCGACCTATGTCGTGACCCAGTACTGGCTTGGGAAATGTGGAGACATCCGAAGAGGCTCATGTGAGGTGCACACTGCCTGTTAATGTTATTGTCCATTAGCTTAAGTTGTGTTACTCTGTGTCAGGGGCATGAGTGTTTGGTGTTGGGGGTTGGTCACTATGGGGTGGAAGCCTAAAG
>NC_051211.1:50283703-50366203 GCF_015220715.1 Pygocentrus nattereri
ATGCAGTAGTTTGAACACCTTTGATCAAATTACATGTTTAGTTGTTCATATAAGTGGAAACACATCCTCTACAGGAATCAAACCTCTATGACATGTTCCTCTTTTCTCTTGTCACTGGGGTGGTACCATCAAGGGTACTTCTCAGCAGCTTTAGACAGAGAACATAACTATAACATAATGCATTGAAATGATATTTACTCCACACACCCCGTCTCGTCTCCAGGCTTTTTATTTTACTGTTCTTTTTTTTTGATGGTTATGTAAAGGTACAAATATGTGCTTTTTACCTGGTAACATTTTTTATTGGACCTTAAAACCACTGCTGTACTTTTAAGGGATAAAGGGCATTTATATTGTTTATACCTTGAACCTGCACTGAAGCTTCATTTCTAACAGTGTGTAGAGGAGACGTGGCTTACTTTCACTCAGAAAATGAAGAAAATGTGTATTTTGACCAAACTTTAGCACAACACAACAGAGAGCAGGTGAGGTGTCATCTAGTTCGCTCCCTCGGCTCTGAGCTGAAAAACGTGCGGATTATATACACCAACCTAAACTGGACCAAACTGCTTTCTTCCCCAAAATACAAATCTGTTGATATTACATACCAGTGATGAAGATACTGAAACAAATATTGTGTAAGAGACGGAGAATAATGAAAATGTGTTCTCTCTCGTAAGAGACAAACATACAGAACGTTAGAATGTTGAGCATAACAAACATTTAATTCTTTAAAAGAGATTTGTTGTGTGTTATTGCTCATAAAATATCATAATATAGTCTATACAGTGCAGCATTAGATAGTAGCCTTTTTAAACCCCAGGGGGGCCGTGTTACAGACACTTGATATCTTTAGACCAGAGTTAAGAACCTACCAGATCAAGATATGATTTGTGTTAAAGAAGCAAGTCTTAATTTAGGAATTATGTCTGATCCTACAGAACCTTATTTCAAGTTAGAAAAGGCTAATCCAGTCAATGTAGGTCAATAATCAATTATGTCTGATACCAAGCAACTGATGATGCACAATAGCTGAGACATAAACATGTAACCAAAATATCAAATGTAAAAAATAAGTTATAGACAGCTACTGTGTGGGAAAAAATGTGGAATCGAAGCCAAAGTAGGATTAACTGTAAGTTTTGGTAACATTCATTGAACAAGTTAAGAATATTGGGCCTCATTAAAGAACCATTCTTAAGGCGAAATTTCTCCTTAAAACCCGCTCAGGCAGTTTTTGCAAAGATTCTGACATTTACCACACACACACACACACACACACACACACACACACCTTCTAAGTCAATTCTCCTTCTGGGTCGTGGGGGGTGCTGGAGCCTGTCTCAGCTGTCATAGGGCGGAAGGCAGGATACACCCTGGACAGGTCTCCAGTCCATCGCAGGGCAGACAGACAGACAGACACATTCACTCACACCTAGGGGCAATTTACCATGTCCAAACGACCAGACTGCATGTCTTTGGACTGTGGGGAGGAATCCGGCATTCCCAGAGGAAACTCACGCAGACATGGGGAGAACATGCAAACTCCACACAGAGAGGACCGTGGTCGCCCGGCCGGGGAATCGAACCCAGACCCTCCTTGCTCTGAGGTGATAGCGCTACCCACCACGCCCGACATTCACCAGTGTTTTCTACTTTGGGGTTTGTTTTTAGTAATTTTCTTCCTTTTGTCACTTTTTGATCCCACCGTCACCTCAATGGACCTGTTCGTTCTCGCTCAAAGCTTTGACATCCGACAGATGACACCGAGGCGCCAATGTTCAGAGACACACTCGGTTCGATATGAATCCAGACAGCCTTTTTATACATAGGTGATTATAATAGGTGTATATGATTAACTATGATGTGGTTTGAATCATACATTTATAGATTAAAGTTGCAGCTAAAAGGTCAATGACATCGAGAAAGTACAAATATATTTTGAGAACATGCTGTGATAAGAGAAATTATAGGACGCTTCAAGCAAGACATAATAATGATTTTAAGTCTGATGTGCTTTGCGGGACAGCTTAGTTTACAGAAACCAATTTTGCTTTTTGAACAGTTCTGTGGTTCAAGAAGATGACATGAACCTGATGTAGACTTTATCTTAGGACCTTTCTCAAGAACACATTTATAGAAAAATGAAGGAAGTGAATTGGTGAATGAGGCCCAATGTGAATGCACCTCATTAACAGAGTTAATGGGAAAGTCTGTCTGACATTTGTTGAACTGCAGATTTAAAAAAAAAAGAAAGAAAAAAAGTCACAATTGAAATAGTTATTTTGAATAAATGTAATAGCATATGCAAAATTATTGTTAATGATCTTAGTTGCCTGTAAACAACAACATTGTCTTCTTCCCAGAACAGCTAAAAAGAGACATTAGGTCAGTATTTAGGCAGATTTATTGAGTTAGGATGCTTCTGTTTTCTTATCTGGAGTTAAGATAAGATAATGAATGTAGGAACTACAGTGGGTTGCAAAAGTATTCATACCCCTTGAACTTTTCCATATTTTGTCACATTACAACCACAAACATAAATATATTTCACTGGAATTTAATGTGAAAGACCAACACAAAGTGGTATACAATTGTGAAGTGGAAAGAAAATTATACATGAATCAAAACATTTTTTACAAATAAAAAACTAATAAGTGCGACGTGCAAAAGTATTCAGCCCCCTTTTCCCTGAGTGCAACCAATTGCATTCAGAAGTTGCCTGATGACTGCTAATGACTCAAAAGGGTCCACCTGTGTGTAATCTAATCTCAGTACAAATACAGCTGCTCCGTGACGGCCTCAGATGTTGGTTAAGAGAATATTGGGGAGCAAACAGCATCATGAAGTCCAAAGAACACACCAGACAGGTTAGGAATATGGTTTTGGAGAAGTTTAAAGCAGGCTTAGGTTATAAAAAGATTTCCCAAGCTTTGAACATCTCACGGAGCACTGTTCAATCCATCATCCGGAAATGGAAAGAGTATGGCACCACAGTAAACCTGCCAAGACAAGGCCGTCCACCTAAACTTACAGGCCGAACAAGGAGATCACTGATCAGAGAGGCAGCCAAGAGGCCCATGGTGACTCTGGATGAAATGCAGAGAGCCACAGCTCAGGTGGGGGAAACTGTCCACAGGACAACAATTAGTCGTGCACTACACAAATGTGGTCTTTATGGAAGAGTGGCAAGGAGAAAGCCATTGTTAAAAGAAAACCATAAGAAGTCCCGTTTGCAGTTTGCCAGAAGCCATGTTGAGGACACAGCAAACATGTGGAAGAAGGTGCTTTGGTCAGACGAGACCAAAATAGAACTTTTAGGCCACAATGCAAAACGCTATGCGTGGCGGAGAAATAACACTGCACATCACTCTGAAAACACCATCCCCACTGTCAAATATGGTGGTGGCAGCATCATGCTCTGGGGGTGCTTCTCTTCCGCAGGGACCGGGAAGTTGGTCAAAGTTGATGGGAAGATGGATGGAGCCAAATACAGGGCAATCTTGGAAGAAAACCTGTTGGAGTCAGCAAAAGATTTGAGACTGGGGCGGAGGTTCACCTTCCAGCAGGACAACGACCCTAAACATAAAGCCAGAGCTACAATGGAGTGGTTTAAAAAAAAGAATATTCATGTGTTAGAATGGCCCAGTCAGAGTCCAGACCTAAACCCAATTGAGAATTTGTGGCAAGATCTCAAAACTGCTGTTCACAAACGCTCTCCATCCAATCTGACTGAGCTTGAGCTGTTTTGCAAGGAGGAATGGGCAAGAATTTCAGTCACTAGATGTGCAAAGCTGGTGGAGACATACCCTAAAAGACTTGCAGCTGTAATTGCAGCAAAAGGTGGCTCCACAAAGTATTGACTCAGGGGGGCTGAATACTTTTGCACGTCGCACTTATTAGTTTTTTATTTGTAAAAAATGTTTTGATTCATGTATAATTTTCTTTCCACTTCACAATTGTATACCACTTTGTGTTGGTCTTTCACATTAAATTCCAGTGAAATATATTTGTTTGTGGTTGTAATGTGACAAAATATGGAAAAGTTCAAGGGGTATGAATACTTTTGCAACCCACTGTATTAATTTAGTAACAGCTCTTGTCCTAAATTAAGCCCTAACTGAAGATTTCAGAATTAGGATGTTTCTGTAACGACTGCTCTGGTGTACCTGTGGACCTCCTCTGAGAACCGGGCACAGCAGTGGATTTACTGGTTTCACTCTTCTGCGTCAGTGAGTCTTTTTAAGGGTAAAGCATTCACTGTAGGACGGCGTTCAGAAAGTTACACGACACCTACATAATGCCGCCAACCTTATATCGCCAAAAAGGTAACTAAACAGGAGAAACTGATTTCAAATGGACTATTATGGAACTATTTTTTTAAAGATATTTTGAAGCTTTTCTCCAGGTCCATTCATTGTGAGACTTTAGCATGTTATAAAGGGTAGCTGGTGTTTTCAAATTCAGTAAAAATGTACAAAACAGCAAAAATGGAGTTATGCGGTATTTTTCTAACAGCAGCAATACACCCATCATTACAAATGACATAAACCTACATTCATATATATATAAACACTTATTCCAATAGGCTCTATTTCTCATAAAAAATTGTAGATTGACATCTAGATGACAGATTATTTTCTATTATTAGATAATGTCATGGCACTTTCTGAGGTGAAGTCACAGAGTTTGTATAGATAGTATTAGACTGAAGTTAATGAAACGGCTGTATTTGTGTTGGAGCCATTGTGACCCCTGGTTCCCATCACCACCACTGTAATCTGAGCCTGTTTCTGCAAGTTTCTCTACGGCCCAGAAAAACCAAGAGAACAAAGAGAACCAGGATATAAAATGTATGCAGCAGTAAAAGTTCATTTGTAAATGTATTCATATATGAATGAAAATAAGAGATGAGCCGTCCCTTCTGCCCAGGGTCTAGACGCTTATGAGCATGTCTAGCATGTTCTATGCTATTGCCTTAAAACTCTAGTCTGAAGTGATGAAGGAATCACCCCACCCCTTTTTACACAATTCCATATCATCTTAGTCCCCATTGTATACAAACCCTGCACCCTGTTTGGCAACCCTTAAAACCAAACGCTCATGATGTCCTTAAAAACCATTCTGGCCTGGTCGTACCAGGCTGTTCCATCCTCACAGGGTCATCTTACACAGCTTCTTCACCCAAGTTCAGGAGTTCACTTCAGCTATAATTTGTACTGTCATCTAATACAACTCTTTTATTAGTTTTCACTTTAGCTGTTCATCCAACAATTCCCTTCCTTTTAGCTATAATTTGTACAATTTCTTTTTGTAAGTTCATTGAGTTCATCCCCTTTAGAGGTGATATTCCAAATGCATGCAGTCTACAGCCTGCTCCCCAATGTTACCTTGCTTAGGAGATCTCCAAATGCTCAAGTTAGCCAATATTTAGTTCATTGATTATTAATCAGGGAATGTTTTATTAAATCTTTCCATCGAAAATATGAATTAAAAATAAAGAAATAAAAGGATATGGACTTAGTCTCATCACTGTGTGGTTTGTCAAGAACCAATACTTACCTTCACTTACCTACAGCCTACTTGCCTTCGCAGGTCAAGTGTTTGGTGGAGCTGACAGACTGCCTGTTAGCACATCTCGCATTTTCACAAATGCTTTACTCTCATCATCTCTGTCTTGTTCCTCCAGATCTGTGTAGGGGTCATTTGGTGAATTTAGGTTCAGGTCACCACAACAGTTGCAAAGAAATTTGACAGTATAAGGATTTTTAAATGGTCCCCCAGTGTGTGCTGAATTCTGGCCTCACTATTTGCAGATTTTATTGTAAAGGATGTGTAGTTTTGATCTGCATATCAAGTTCCTCACTAAGACACGAACGTTCCTGAACGATAAAGATGCAAAAGCTTTGGTTCATGCCTTCACTGTGTCCCATATTGACTACTGTAACTCCCTCTTTGTTGGTCTCCCTCTAAAGTCTATACAAAAGCTACAGTACATTCAGAGCTCTGGGGCTGGATTTCCCCTCCCCCCATGTTAAGCGTTCAGCTCACATCACCCCCGCCCTCTCTCAGTTACTTTGGTTACCGGTCCCGTCCCGTATAAAGTTTAAAAATGTACTACTCACTTTCAAAGCCATTTTTAACCTTGCTCGCCCCCACCTCAGAGAACTGCTGAGGTACAGCAGTTAGCAGCATCCTGAGACCACTGAGTGAAGATGAGAGGATGACCAACACAAACTGTGCAGCAGCAGATGAGCCATCATCTCCAAGGTGGACTGACAAGGTAGGAGTGTCTAATAGAGTGGACAGTGAGTGGACTGCTGTCTCTGATCCACTTATACCAGCACAACACACATTAACCCACCACCACCACGTCAGTGTTACCGCAGTGCTGAGAATGAGCCACCACCCAAATAGTACCTGCTCTGTGAGGGTCCATGGGGGTCCTGACCACTGAAGAACAGGGTAAAAGGGAGTAACAAAGTATCAGAGAAACAGATGGACTACAGTCTGTAACTGTAGAACTACAAAGTGCAGCTATAGAGTAAGTGGGGCTGATAAAATGGACATTGAGCGTAGAAACAAGGAGGTGGTCATGATGTTATGCCTGATTGGTTGTGGACGAAACCAGTCCTGCGTGTTCGTTGATGCAAAGAATGAGACGAGTAGATCAGACTCTGGAGAGGTTACAAACAGAGAACATGCACCATGTATCTCCCAAGTAAGCTCTGACCCCTTCTCATCTGACTCCCTTTTTTATAGTCACATGAGAGCTCCTCCCTTACCCAAGATATCAGTAGATTCCATCAAGCCTCCAATGTGTGCGTTAGCACATCTCACCAATCTATATCATAGACGTGTAAGCATGTGCTCGAGACGTGAGCGTGTCTGCAACGGTCAGCTCAAAGTGTTACCTGTGTTTATCAACTCCCCCCGCTTTCCACACAATGGCTCTGCTTATCTGACAAGATGAAACACATGTATTGGGTGCTGATCCCAGTGTCTGCTACTATCAGCTTTGAGCTGTTTCCTGTTATCTGACTTCCTTCTGCATTCCACCGTTAGTCAGCACACAGCCTTATGTGCTGAGTCTTAGCTCTTATCTATTCCAGCCTTATAGTTGGACAATATGACCATTAAGCTTTCAGTGCTAAACATAATCTTTCTTTAATAAATCTTAAAAGAGTAATATGAACAATAATAAGGCTAATAATTCCACATGGTGTATATGCTTAATAAATGAAAAGGAAGGAAATCCATATATGGGCAAGCTAGTCACTTCACATGTGGTGTCTCCAAAGTCATAAACAATGGCCCACTGTCACACCATCCCCTAGCTAGTCTGAGGATGATGTAATCAGGACTAAAGAAAAAGGACGAGCTGTTTCACTCCTTACACATTCTCCAGATACAGGGCAGTCTTCAAGGTCACTCGGTCTGCAAATACACAGAGAGCACAATGAAAGTTCACCCTAGAGTATTGTGTGGTTAAGTATAAGTAAAAGTATAAAACAAGTGCCTTCTGAGATTTTACATGTCATTGTGTTGACAATAAAACAGTGATTAATCTGAAAAGCTAAGCTTTATTTGAGGACAGTTGTGCCTTACGATGTCCTGCATGTCCCTCTCCACCAGGAATGGATTTCAAAAAATACATTTTAGGCCAGAGCTTTCTCAGGTATCAGGCAGCGTGTTATTACGCTACATGTACTAGTTTTCTGTGAGGGAGCTTTTAGGGGCATTTAACTCGACATCTGGTTCCCATCACCGCCACCACTGTGAACAATTCTGACTCTGTAAGTTTCTCTAGAACAGAGCGTTTCATACTCCACCACTCTGAATGACTTTGATTGCATCCCAACTATTTAACTTTGCAGAATTTTTGAAAAGCAACTTGAATTCCTCAAAGTTGCTTTCTATAAATTCATATTTGCTTTGTTTGCAAGAAAGCAGCACAAAAGAAGCAAAACAGAGTTTTAAACAGTCATCAAACAGTGAAATGAATCTAGGAGGACAGGGCAAGTACAAAATCAATGAAATCAATTCCAATGAAAATAAAATCATGAGATCAAAACAAGGGAATGTTGAATCTATGAATTTTTAAAGAAAAATGGTTGTTTTTGAGACTGAGAACAGAGACAGAATTATGAGGCGCTTGGTGTATTGACAATGGGAGGTATGGGAGGCATGATCCAGATCCCATGAGCTAAAGCTCTGCTTCTCAGGCCCGGCCCAGTTCATGATAGCTGGATGTTTGGAATTTCCAGCTCTGCAACTTGAAACAGTTGTTTGAGTTTGGAGGATTTAACCGAAAGCTAGAGCTTGTTCGGCTGCTGTGGGTGCATAAAAATCATTTATGCTTGAAAGAGAGTTGTTTTTAAGTGATTTAAGTGATAAGCTCACCCCAAAAGGCCTTTTCCTTCCAAAGAATCCATCGATCCATCTGTGTTTCTTTTACCTTTTTTAGAATACTTTTTATTTTTATGACCTTTTTGCATGAGATATATTTAGAACAAGACCTAACTTAGACTAATTATGTAAAACCACATATGTCCAGACCAGGACCTCAGGGAGAACAGCTCTTGGTCCCGACAGTAAGTGTGCAGTAACATTTGCAGAAAAGTGATTTTATTTAATAGTTTGCCACAAAGGTTGTGTTTCCATCTTTCATTTACATTTCAAAAATCAATAAAATATGTAACTAAGCCAAATAACAATACCACTGATTTAGTGATCAAGTCTGGAGGAATATCTGATTGCTGTCCAAATGCACAAATGATGTTGCCATACATGCATAGAAATAAAGGTACTAAACTGTCACTGGGGCAGTGCCCCTCTTGTCACTGGGGTGGGACCCTCAAGGGTTCATCTCAGTACCTTTAGTCAGGGAACATAACTGAGTTGTACTGCCTCCACACACCCCGTCTCACCTCCAGGTTTTTAGTCTACTGAATGAATATTTCACCTGGAGAAACTGATTTAAGATTCACAATATTTACACTATTTAGGTAGACAGACAGACAGGCCAAAAGACAGACAGATAGAAAGACGGATAGATAGATGGATATATATATATATATATATATACCTCCACAATAATAACCAATAATAACCTTGCAATAGAAGAAAAAAACATGACTTACTTTCAATGGAAGTCAATGGACCCAGACTTTTTTCCAAGCCATTTTGGGCAATTTCTGTTTGTCCATTCATCATGAAATTTACACACAATGTTAAAGGCGACAGACATTTTCAAATATTGTCAAAAACTGATAAATGACATAAATGGAGATACATGGTTTTGTTCTGACAGCAACTATATATATATATATATATTGTGGATTTTTACATTTTTAGTAGCATACTTTTAAGCATTAATATGGAAGCATTAACATTGTGCATATATCAGAAAGCATTAATATCAGAAGGCATTAACTCGCGCTTAGTTTTATGACATTCGCATGGCAGGGCAGGTGAAGAACAGACAAACATGCAGAGATGTACGCAATAACAGAAAACCGTCTAAAGTCAAAAAAACAGAAGTAGGTCTGCGCTTAACCTAAAGAAGGTTCTCACATCCATATATGGTAAACCATATGTGCACCGCACCCATTAAACAGGAACACACATACATTTAGGTTCAGCTTATATGCACACACATAGTCAGCTTCAGGGTATAAAAGGAGTCAGAACACATTGGGAGGACGGAGCTTACTTGGGAGATACATGATGCATGTTCTTTGTTTGTTCATGCACGTTCTCTCCAGAATTCTGTTATAAAACTCTGTTCAACTTCAGTCTGATCTACTCGTCTCATTCTGTGCATCAACGAACACGCAGAACTGGTTTTGTCCACAATATATATATATATATATATATATATATATATATATATATATATATATATATATATATATATATATGTATGTATAGACTGAGTTTAAAGTCAGAGGCCAGGTTTTATTTTATTTTTTAATTTATTATCAACTTTTATCTCTGGGGTCATCTCAAACAAATTGCGTATGCTGAGAAAATCCGCAACAAACACCACCTTTAGCGCCACATCGTAGAGGCTTGTGACAGCATAAAAAATAAAATAAGATAAAACGATGTCCCGTTTGATCGTGTTTTAGGTTCTAGGGTTCGACCTCAATACCAAAGCTGTGAACTTAGCCAGAAGCCCTCCGTCCTTCTAAGAGTCCAGCCGGCTGGGGGGAAACTCAAATGACCACAGAGACACTGTCTATACTCAGAAAATCTCTCCCCTTTATTAATCAGAATAGCAGAGTTTATATACACACAAATGGCATGACCATCGCGCGATCATACAACAAGACAATAGAGGGAGAGGATTGGATGAAATAGAGATTTAGGTGGACAAGGGCCCCCAAGGACGTTTATGACGTCCAGGAACATGGAGCCTAAACAACAGATAATGTTAGAACATTGCTAATCAGATATCATTGTCACTATGGGTTACAACTAACCATATGAACGCACGAGCATAAGCTGAGGCCTCTGTATGATGCAAGCCCTAAGGCCTTATGCATACCATAGGCCTGAACCCCATAGGTTATGATATAGTCATGGACCCAGGATTGTGCATTGATCAGTATGTGCTAACATTAGGATCTAACAGTATATATATATATATATATATATATATATATATATATATATATATATATATATATATATATATATATAGGTGTCTTTACACTCATCTTGTATTTGTTATATTGTTATATTCATGTTTTTCTTTATATTTTTATATCTGTTATCTTTACATACTGTTAAGCTCTCTTTTCCTCTGTTAACGCGTGTGTGTTCTGTTGAGGGCCTCTCTCGCCCCCTCCCTCAAGAGAGGGAGCTAATGTATACAATAGCATGAGAGCAGTATTTCCCTTGGGTATCTGATTGCGTTAGAATAAGCTTTTCCAGATGTTTCCTTATGGGAATGTATAGATGTGTGTGTGTGTCTGTAACCATGTTATGTATGTGTGTACATTCAGCATATAAGAGCAGAGGCAGCTTGAACAAAGGGAGAGATCCCACATTCGACCTTTGGGACTCTCACAGGGCTTTAACACTATCTTATTCATTTGAAATAAAGTTGTTCATGTTTGAATCCAGATAGTGTCTACAGAGCTTTCGTCTCCCCATCTACACAACTGAGAATAAACAAATATATATATATATATATATATATATACACATACATACAGTGCCTTGCAAAAGTATTCGGCCCCCTTGAACTTTTCAACCTTTTGCCACATTTCAGGCTTCAAACATAAATATATGAAATTGTAATTTTTTGTGAAGAATCAACAACAAGTGGGACACAATCGTGAAGTGGAACGAATTTTATTGGATATTTTAAACTTTTTTTAGAAATAAAAAACTGAAAAGTGGGACGTGCAATATTATTCGGCCCCCTTGCGTTAATACTTTCTAGCGCCAGTTTTGCACATCGAGAGACTGAAATTTTTGCCCATTCTTCCTTGCAAAACAGCTCGAGCTCACTGAAGTTGGATGGAGAGCGTTTGTGAACAGCAGTTTTCAGCTCTTTCCACAGATTCTCATTTGGATTCAGGTCTGGACTTTGACTTGGCCATTCTAACACCTGGATATGTTTATTTGTGAAGCATTCCATTGTAGATTTTGCTTTATGTTTTGGATCATTGTCTTGTTGGAAGGTAAATTTCTGCAGATTTGTGCAGTGTACGACTGATTGTTGTCCTATGGACAAAGTCTCCCACCTCAGCTGTAGATCTCTGCAGTTCATCCAGAGTGATCATGGGCCTCTTGGTTGCATCTCTGATCAGTCTTCTCCTTGTTTGAGCTGAAAGTTTAGAGGGACGGCCGGGTCTTGGTAGATTTGCAGTGGTCTGATACTCCTTCCATTTCAACATGATCGCTTGCACAGTGCTCCTTGAGATGTTTAAAGCTTGGGAAATCTTTTTGTATCCAAATCCAGCTTTAAACTTCTCCACAACAGTATCTCGGACCTGCCTGGTGTGTTCCTTGGTCTTCATGATGCTCTCTGCACTTTAAACAGAACTCTGAGACTATCACAGAGCAGGTGCATTTATATGGAGACTTGATTACACACAGGTGGATTCTATTTATCATCATCAGTCATTTAGGTCAACATTGGATCATTCAGAGATCTTCACTGAACTTCTGGAGTGAGTTTGCTGCACTGAAAGTAAAGGGGCCGAATAATATTGCACGCCACACTTTTCAGTTTTTTATTTCTAAAAAAGGTTAAAATATCCAATAAATTTCGTTCCACTTCACGATTGTATATATATATATATATATACCTTTTAGATATATATATATACCTCTCCATGGATCACCACCTTATTGTGGTGGAGGGGTTTGCGTGCTTGAATGATCCTAGGAGCTATGTTGTCTGGAGCAAAAGCTCCTGGTAGGGTCTCCCAGGGCAAACTGGTCCTAGGTGACAGGCCAGACAAAGTGTGATCCATAATTACCCATATGAAAACAAAAAGAAAACAGGACTCGTGTACCCTGCCCGGATCAGGGTTACTGGGGCCCCACCCTAGAGCCAGGCCTGGGGGAGGGGCTCGCCAGTGAGCGTCTGGTGGCCGGGCATTTACTCATGATGCCTGGCCAGGCCCAGCCCGAAGGAACTACATGAGTCCCCCCTCCCATCGACCCACCACCGATGGGAGGGGCAGTAGTAGGGTGTCGGTGCTTTGTGGATCGGGCAGTGTCCGAAGGCGTGGGCTTTGGCGTTCTGATCCTCGGTTGCTGAAACTGGCTTTTGGAACTTGGAATGTTACCTCACTGTCGGGGAAGGAGCCTGAGTTGGTGGGCGAGGTTGAGAGATACACAGCTTGGGCTCTGGGTCCAATCTCCTTGAGAGGGGCTGGACTTTATTCTTTTCTGGAGTTGCCCATGGTGAGAGGCAGTGGGCAGGTGTGGGCTTTCTCATAGCCCCTCGACTCGGCGCCTGTATGTTGGGGTTTTCCCTGGTGGACGAGAGGGTAGCTTCCCTACGCCTTCGGGTTGAGGAACGGGTCCTGACTCTTGACTGTGCTTATGCACCGAACAGCAGTTCAGAGTACCCAGCCTTCCTAGAGTCCTTGGGAAGGGTGCTTGAAAGTGCTCCTCCTGGAGACTCGATTGTCCTACTGGGGGACTTCAATGCTCACGTGGGCAATGACAGTGAGACCTGGAGGGGTGTGATTGGGAGGAATGGCCTCTCTGATCTGAACCCGACAGAACCAGACTGGGGTGGTGGTGCCTCTTTTTAAAAAGGGGGACCGGAGGGTGTGTTCCAACTACAGGGGAATCACACTCCTCAGCCTCCCTGGTAAGGTCTATGCAGGGGTACTGGAGAAGAGAGTCTGGCTTACAGTTGAACCTCGGATTCAGGAGGAGCAGTGCAGGTTCCGCCCTGGTCGTGGAACACTGGACCAACTCTTTACCCTCTCCAGAATTCTGGAGGGTTCATGGGAGTTTGCCCAACCAGTCCACATGTGCTTTGTGGATTTGGAGAAGGCATTCGACTGTGTTCCCCGGGGTATTCTGTGGGAGGTGCTTCGGGAGTACGGGGTACATGGCTCTTTGCTACGAGCCATTCAGGCCCTGTACAAACAAAGCAGGAGTTTGGTTCGCATGGCTGGCAATAAGTCAGTCTCGTTCCCAGTGAGAGTTGGACTCCGTCAGGGCTGCCCTTTGTCACCGATTCTATTCATAATTTTTATGGATAGAATTTCTAGGCGCAGTCAGGGGATGGAGGGTGTCCGGTTTGGTGACCTCAAGGTCACATCACTGCTGTTTGCAGATGATGTGGTCCTATTGGGGACATCAGGCCGTGAACTTCAGCTTTCGCTGGATCGGTTTGCAGCCGAGTGTGAAGCGGCCGGGATGAGGATCAGTACCTCCAAATCCGAGGCCATGTTTCTCAGCCGGGAAAGGGTGGAGAGCCCTCTCTCGGTCGGGGATGAGCTCTTGCCTCAAGTGGAGGAGTTTAAGTATCTCAGGGTCTTGTTCACGAGTGATGGTACAAGGGAGCGGGAGATTGACAGACGGATTGGTGCTGGGTCAGCAGTGATGCGGGCTCCTTACCGGTCTGTTGTGGTAAAGAAAGAGCTGAACCATAAGGCAAGGCTCTCGATTTACTGGTCGATCTACGTTCCCACCCTCACCTATGGTCATGAGCTTTGGGTAATGACCGAAAGAACGCGATCGCGAATACAAGCGGCCAAAATGAGTTTCCTCCGCAGGGTGTCTGGACTCTCCCTTAAAGATAGTGTGAGAAGTTCGGTCATCCGGGAGGGACTTGGAGCCGCTGCTTCTCCACGTCGAGAGGAGCCAGCTGAGGTGGTTCGGGCATCTTGTTAGGATGCCTCCTGGATGCCTCCCTTGGGAGGTGTCACAGGCAAGTCCACCCGGGCGGAGACCCCTTGAGAGGTCGTAGTCACAAACAAGCCTTCGCGAAACAGCTTGGAGAGAACAGCCAATAGTCTCTGACACATACATTTCAGCTCCTGGTTTTATACCTGCTGTGGACGTATAGCCCACATCTGGTTTCTATTAAGACAGCCTCAGTTCGATGTATGGCTCCTCTCAAGCCATATTAGGTATTTAACATACATTTTCTCCAGAATGGCCCTGGTCGCCTAACCCCATATATGGCATTTTTATCATTCAGGGAGCCCCCTTTCCTGTCCAGATGCCTCCTGCATCAGCTCCACTGAAACCCTGTGGTCCCACAGAATAAACTCAACCAGGATCTACACAGTATAATAACCAATATAATAGAAATTAATGTTACGACTATAGAATTAATAAGATCAAATTCACCACAATCTGCTCTCACAGCTTGACCCTAGCCTGAGGCAGCGTTAGTCGAGCAAGCTGATCCAAGATAAAGGTACTGTGTTCTTTTATGCTTCTGTTTATTAAACTTGCAATCTGTTGCATATATTTTATTACAGTGTCTGTGAGCTACTTTAGTTAACAAGTGTTGCCCACAGCCCACAGTTTACTGTTTATACAGGCTAGTTTAGCTGCTGTCGTGGTTTTAGCTGACTCGCCTCATCTGGTACCTCCCCACCCTCAGTGCTCTCTCTCTCTTCCTCTGTCTGTCTCTCTCTTCCTCTCTGTCTCTGTTCCTTCTCTCTGTCTCTCTCTCTCTTCCTCTGTCTCCTTTCTTTCTCTCTCTTCCTCTGTCTCTCTCTCTCTCGCTTCCTCTGTCTCTGTCTCTCTCCTACTCACTACCCCTCCCCCCACCATCTGCCTTGGTGTTTGTCTTTAACTGTGAGAGGCTGTGTAGCTGTTTACCTGGTAATAATGTCTGATTCTGTGTTAAGTGATCAGCATGAATTCCAGTGAAATACAGTACTGTGTGAAAGTTTTAGGCATCTAAGCAAATGTTTAAACAAATGTACCTCAGCAGTGAGTTTATCACAATATACATTAGAATAAAGTCACATTCATAATTCCAATAAACATAAAAACAAAAAGAGACAAGAATTTCCATATTTTGGAATTGGGTCCATATTTTTCCTTGACACCTTCACAGCCACCACAGAGACTTGTTAATATCATCAATTACATCATGAGCACAATTTACTCAAGCACTGATTGGTCAAACCAGGAACTGCTTTTTAACTACATATCAGAATCAGAATCCTTTATTGATCCGAAAGGGAAATTGCAGCTGTTACAGTTACAACCATTTATGTAAAAGAATAAACACTTTAATAATTTAAAACAAAGATAAAGAGAAATTTGCAATATGCACAAGAGATTTAAGTTCTTATGAATACAGTAAAGTGGTGGTGACTGTGATAATAAATATTAAACATCTAGTATAAGTCAGTTCAAATTATTGTACCTCTGAGTTAATGCACACAATTATTACTATTACACATATGAACAGAACAGTTAGGTATTGAGTTTTGCACAGATGAACCACACTTAGTGAATCACACACTGAGGGAGGAGTTATAGAGGTTGATGGCCACAGGTAAGAATGACGTCTTAACCAGTCCTGCGTGTTCGTTGATGCAAGAAAAATGAGACGAGTAGATCAGACTGAAGTTGAACAAACAGAGTTTTATTACAGAATTCTGGAGAGGTTACAAACAGAGAACATACATCATGTATCTCCCAAGTAAGCTCTGACCCCTTCTCATCTGACTCCCTTTTTATGACAGCTCTTTCCTTACCCCAGCCTCCAATGTGTGCGTTAGACCATCTCACCAATCCACATCATAAAAGTTTAAGGATGCGCTCGAGACATGAGTGCGTCTGCAAGGTCAGCTTAAGGTATTTCCTGTGTTTATCAACTCCCCCCACTTTCCAGACAATGGCTCTGCTTATCTGACCAGATGAACCACATGTGTGGTGTGCTAATCCCAGGGTCTACTACTATCAGCTTTGAGGTATTACCTGTTATCTGACATCCTTGTGTATTCCACCATTAGTCAGCACACAGCCTTATGTGCTGACTCTTAGCTCTTAGAATTGAACAATATAACCATTAAGCTTTCAATGCTAGACATAAGCTTTCTTTAATACCTCTTAAAAGAGTAATATGAACAATACTAAGACTAATAATTCCGCACGTCCTGTGGCGCTCTGTGGTAATTCCAGTAGAATGATTCTTGCACTGAATGAGCTCCTGTGTCTCATCACCATGTCGTAGAGTGGGTGGGAGCCATTGTCCATAATGGCCTGCAGCTTAGACAGCGTCCTCCTCTCTGACACTGCCGTCAGCGAGTCCAGCTCCACACCAACCACATCACCAGCCTTGCGGATCGATTTTTTGTTGAGTCTGTTGGCATCTGCCACCCTCAGCCTGCTTCCCCAATATGCAACAGCATAGAGGACAGCACTCACCACCACAGACTCATAGAAGATCCTGAGCATAGTCCGGCAGATGTTGAAGGACCTCAGGCGCCTCAGAAAATAGAGACGACTTTGGCCCTTCCTGTAGAGTGCGTCAGTGTTCTTAGCCCATTCCAGTGTATTGTCAATCACACACCCAGATATCTGTAATCCTCCACAGTGTCCACACTGACCCCCCTGATGGACACAGGGGTCACCAGTTCCTTGTCCCTCCTCAGGTCGACCACCAGTTCCTTTGTCTTTGTCACATTGAGCTGCAGGTGGTTCTGCTCGCACCATGGGACAAAGTTCTTCACCGTCGCCCTGTACTCATCCTCATCATCCTTGCTGATACATCCAACTATTGCCGAGTCGTCAGAAAACTTCTGAAGGTGGCAAGTCTCTGTGCAGTAGCTGAAGTCCGTGGTGTAGAGGGTGAAGAGGAAGGGAAAGAGGACAGTTCCTTGTGGAACTCCAGTGCTGCTGACCACTCTGTCTGACACACAGTGCTGCAGGTGTACATACTGTGGTCTGCCAGTCAGGTAGTCAACAATCCAGGACATAAGGGGGGCATCTACTTGCATCACTGTGAGCTTATCACCCAGAAGAGCAGGCCAGACGGTGTTAAATGTGCTGGAGAAGTCAAAAAACATGACCCTCAATGTGCTGGGTGGCTTACCCATTTGAACGTATACTCAGTTGAGCAGGTAGATGATGGCATCTTCAACTCCCAGGCAGGGCTGGTAAACAAACTGGAGGGGGTCTAAAAAAGGCTGGACAATTGGTCGGAGCTGATCCAAGACGAGCCTCTCCATGGTCTTCATGACATGGGATGTCAGTGCCACTGGCCTGTAGTCCTTGGCATCACTGGGTCATGGCGTGTTTCAAACAGGAACAATGCAGGACTTGCATTGATCTTCCACATCATAGGGACATATAATACTGGGCTTCCTTGAGGAGAAGTGTGAAAATGGTTAAACAAACACACTGACACCCAGAAAATCACTATATATAAAATCATTATTAATTAATATTCTATACATTTTGTTTATTTAAATATTAACACTTTTCTCAGCAAATAAACACAAACTACACAAATAAATAGATTTTGAAAATATGTCTTGGGTGCCTAAGACTTTCGCACAGTACTGTATGTCTTCATGTTGTAAATAAATCACTCACCGTTTGCTAAGAACTGTACAGAGTCATCCTATCTCCAGTGTGCACCCTCATCTTACACCCATTCAGTCACAACCTACCTGGTGACTTTGTGTCTCCTCACGGGGTTCGGCTACAGTCTGTAACTGTAGAACTACAAAGTGCACCTATTTACACCCTGTGCAGCTAGATTATGGACTTCCTCACCTGCAGACCCCAGTGTGTTAGGATGGGTGAACACACCTCCCCCTCCCTCACACTCAGCACAGGTTGTCCACAAGGCTGTGTCCTCTCACCAATATTCTACACACTGTATACCTATGACTACACTCCAAAACACAGCTTCAATACTTTCATTAAATTTGTGGATGACACCACAATCACAGGCAATATCACCAACAATGATGAAAGACTGTACAGAGAGGAAGTCAAGCTCCTCACAGAGTGGTGTGCCGTCAACAACATCTCCCTCAATGTCAGCAAAACCAAAGAACTGATTGTTGACTTCAGGAGGGGAAGTAGAGAGCATGCACCACTGAACATCGAGGGGGTGATGGTAGAAAGGGTGAACAGCTTCAAGTTTCTTGTTGTCTACATATCCGAGGATCTCACCTGGTCGCTCAACACATCCCACATCATCAGGAAAGGCCAACAACGCTTTCACTTCCTCAGAAGGTTAAAAAAAGTCAACCTGCCTCAACAGCTCATCTGCAACTTCTACAGAGCCACAGTGGAGAGCATCTTGACCAGCTGCATCACCGTCTGGTACAGCAGCACCTGCTGTTGAACGCAAGGCCCTGCAGAGGATGGTCAAAACTGCTCAACACATCACTGCAGCTGTCCTCCCACCCATAGAGGACATATATGACAACCAATGTGAGAGGAAAGCCACTAACATATCCTTGGACCTCACACATCCCAGCCACCCCCTGTTCCATTCTCTGCCATCCAGAAATAGGTACCGGAACATCCGAGCCAGAACCACCAGGTTCAAGAACAGTTTCTATCCCCAAGCTGTCAAACTGTTCATACCGGCAGCATCGACCTGAGCTTATCAACAACGCTACAGTCTGTTAATGATCAGCCTGATCACCCAGCACACTACACACTGAGCTCCACTAGCTCAGAGGACTGTATGCTGTGCACTTCATCTCTGGCTAAGCCTTATTTCTAGTATATTTATATATTTATACTTTAACTGTTTATTTAAGATGTAACCTGAACATTATGCTGCTACTCTATACCGGCACTGCACACTTTATATACAGTTTACATCTCTTTTTTTTACCAATAGTACTTTTTGACTGTACTGTACTGCAATTCACCACGCACATTTCTGTCTATATACCTTTAATATCTGACTACGCACTAACTGTCGATATGTCCAATACATCTATAACACTTGCCTATGCACATTTTGTCTGTCTTTTACTGTCTTTTGTCTTTGCACGTTTACTATGCATCTTTTATTTCTGCACTGGAAAAGTAGCCCGATAGTGTTTCATTATACTGTACTACCCTGTACTGTATAAGGACAATAAAGTTGAATTGAATTGAATTGAATTGAATAGTAAGTGGAGCTGACAAAATGGACAATGAGTGTAGAAATGCCTGATCGGTGTACATCCCTTCAGCAGTCATACATGACAGATGGAGTAGTTTGCTACCTTAAACCGGTGTGAACGCAGCAAATTGAATGTTATGGTTTTGAAATGTGAAGCAGCAGTAAAGTAGACAATACAAACAGACATACATTTTAGCATGTGTATTAGCAATCACCTGGGATATCATAGCAACTGCCCAGCAGCACTTTAGCAACCACCGGGGAAACTACAGCAACACCACTGGAATTACTATCTACGCTTATGCACATATAGATGCACACAGCAGTTCGTTCCAGCCACACAAGCTGATTGGTTGAGAAATGCTTTTTTCACAAACACTGTATCACTCTGCTGAGACGCCATTGCTAAGCAACAAGTTTAACGGCTGTAGGAGATGCTCAAGACATTTGAACGTTTTTACTTCTTAATTTGCCACAAACAGAAAACGGACACTTTTAAGATCACATTTGACCGACAGCCGATTTGGTCAGACTCAGAAGATGAGACGACACTAAATTCCCAAACTGTTGTCACCAGTGAGCAGCTTTTCAGTTGGCAGCTGTGACAGAAGAACAGCTACACAACCTGAAATCAGCCAAAAATGAACCCAAAAGCACTGGCCAAACAAAATGGTTTGTAAGATGTTTTACAGACTGGCTGAAACAAAACAACATTAATATTGATCTGGCAAAAAATGACAAAACTGAGCTGAACTTGATATTGCGGCAGTTTTATTACTCAGTCTGTACTTCAAAAGGCGAGGCTTACGACAGACTGTGCAGACTGTACTCTGACATAGAAACAAGCTGCTTGTTAAGGAACTATAATTTGTACTCTGCCATCTCATTTATTGACCTCAGACTCACATATCAGAGACAGCTGTCGGGACAAAACCTAATATCTGTAAAATCGTAACTTTGCAAGAGAAGGAAAAAGCATATTTTACTTTTAATGAAAGTCAGTGGAACCAGATTTTTTTCCGAGCCATTCTGGGTCATTTATTTTGGTTTGTTTATCATGAAATGTACACTCAATGTAAAGGGCAACAGGAATTTTCAAATTACATCACCAAAAAAAAAAAAAAATAGAGATATGATGTTTTGTTTTATTTTTTGTTTCAATGTCAAAAATATCAATCTAACAATACTGAACATTTTTAAAACAGCACAATACTCATTTACTGATACTTTTCATATGAAATGGCCCTGCGATGGACTGGCGACTTGTCCAGGGTGTATCCTGCCTTCCGGCCAATGACCACTGGGATAGGCTCCAGCACCCCCCGCAACCCTGAGGGAGAAGCGGCTTAGAAAATGTGTGTGTGTGTTCATATGAAATGCACATGTTTTGGCATAACCATTTGAAAATGCCAGCTATGCAGAATAATTAATGATAAACTGAACCATCTGTCGTCTGTGTCTGTCTGTCTGCCCTGCGATGGACTGGCGACCTGTCCAGGATGTATCCTGCCTTCCGCCTGAAGACTGCTGGGATAGGCTCCAGCATCCCCCCGCGACCCTGACGGAGAAGCGGCTTAGAAAATGGATGGATGGATGGATGAACCATCTGTCCAGGAACATATCATTAATTTGGGACTGACCGGTCAGAAACCGGTATTGGTTTAGTACTGGTTCTCTGTACCCCTCCCTAGAATTTGGTTAACGCATATCTGCAAGTGTTGGGTGTTGGTGCGTGCTTTGCTTTGCATACCTCCTGCACCCACTCTGCTCCCCCACTAAGACGTTGGGTGACAGACATGCATGGTGATAATGAGCCTAGAGGTTACATTTGCTGAAAGTCACTAAAAGGGGAAGCAGCTGTTGTTCTAGAAACCAGCAAAGGGAGGTTTTCTAAGAGGTCATGAGGTGTATTTACACTCATATTGTAATATTCATGTTTTTCTCTTTATTTTTATATATGTTATATTTACGGACTGTTAAGCTTTTTTTCCTCTGTTAATGTGTGTGTGTGTTCTGTTGAGGGCCTCTTCCTTCCCTTCCGTCAAGAGAGGAAGCTAATGTATAGAATAACATGTCAAGGTTATGTGAACAGTGTTTGCATTTTGGCTGTGAGAGCCATCTTGTCACCTGAAACCTAATAAATGAAGAGGGCCTTCTCCTTCCTCAAAAGAACCATTGGCTGAAGTTTTTCTTTAACCTTCTGCAAGAATGCTTTTTAATATTTTTGACTGTATTATCTTTTTTGCATTTTGCAAGAATCCTTTGATTTTAATGACCCTTTTTTGCATTAGAGAACAGGATAAATTAGCACTAAAACATAACTTAGAAGTTATTGATAAGCAACACGTGTTTCATCGACATTGTTTGGGACTCAGGGTAGGAGGACGGGGCGCTCTGAGTCCCGACATTTGAATGAAAGTTTTTATGGTATGATTCACTGTAAAACGTCAGTAAAAAGGCCTGAAGAATGTCATTTGAGTGGATTACAGCCTTCAGACGTTCGTGTTTCAGTCAGAAGTCGGATCAAACCCAGAATCCCAAACAGCTCTGTACTCCCTGAACAGTGTGCTAGCTATGAAAGTTTAGAAATTCTAGCTACTGCAGCCAAACAGTGCATCATTTATTGAGTATGAATGTGTCTGAGTCCCAAACGACTACTTCTTAGCTGTATTTTGCACTGTTGGGCTGCAGGATCCAGTATTTAAATTCCTATGTAGTGCACTATGTAGAGAGCAGGGTGACATTTGAGATTCAGCCCCAGAATGAGGAGAGGCCGCCTGGATTTGTGCTAAATAAGACTCATGGTGGTAATTTGGTGACCAAAAAGTACTTATAAAGCCGAAGGATTTTTCATTAAACAGTGCTGTGTTAACATATGTTTTTTGTTATATGACATTATATGACAAAAGTTATAACATTTATGAAAAGGCTGCAGTATACAGCGATGGGTGACAGCGTAACAAAATCAGCCTGATTAATTGTTTATTTATCCCTACTTAAATGGATAAGGAACGTTTCAATAAGTATTGGAAAAATAAATCACAGATCATGTTTCTGGTACATAAAACTGCCAAAATGCTATTAGTGGCTTTCATGTGGAAATAATACAAGAAGTGTAAAATATGGCCTCTTTTCATCCAACAGTCCATCGTTGCTTGGTAACAATATCATACTCAAAAGCAACTACATTTCTTGGCGGAATACTTTGTCTATTACTATTTAGAATAACAATGTATTTCCTAAAAGATTTTGGTTTTTTTTTATCATATTTCATGTTGGCCACCATTTTATAGAAGCAATAAGCCACTTGAGGCTGTGTGTTTATTGTGGTTTTATCATAGGGAAGTGATAAGTTCAAAAAGTTGTAAACAATCGCATGATGCAACATCATGATGTAATGATATGATTTGGTACGTATGATGTAATAATATGCTGTTGTGGGGTTTGGATTGACAGGGTAATGTGTGGTGGGGCCTCCCACCTCTTATCTGGAAACAAAAAAAAACACCTCTTCGAATACAGAAAGTGGGGCATCTGGGACTGCAGTAACCGTCCCACAGACAACAACAGTTTTACTGAGATAAGAGATATTAACGATGAGGACGGGGTGCCTTTTTGCCTGAGAGTTGTCTGACCTTTTAGATATGAGGGGCCTTGAGTTACAGTCATATGCAAAAGTTTGGGCACCTCTGGTGAAACTACGTGTTTTATACATTTTCTAAGTGAAAATAATTTTACACATTGTCGGGATCTCCTTGCTCAAAGCCCCGACATATGAGGTTTAAATACTAAGACTTTTCTGTACTGTGGTTTTGTTATAATTATTGTCTAATCCCTTTTTTAAAAAAAATAAATAAAAGAAATTAGAATAAAGGACTTTAACTGCTGACTTCTTGTGGAAGGGAGGAAAAGGCCATCTTCTTTTATTGAGCTTCAGGTGGCAAGATGGTTCCTGGACAACAACACATGCAAAGATCATCACAAAACATCCTCTTTATTTCCTCTTTCGGGGTGAGCTCATCACCCCGCCCCTCCCTCATTGTATGACTTTGAATCACTTTTGGTTCCCGTTATTTCTTAATTTGACACTTTCCTTGGACACCTTTATCTCCAACTGTCCCTGGGATCTATTCTTTCTAAACTTTCCCAGCCTGGTGGTACCACCAGTATCATTTTGACACTTAGTTTTTTTTAAGAACCGGTTTTTGCCTGTTCTTATCAGCTTTCTTCACTCTTCGAGGGTCAACTTGCCTTCATCATTTACTATGTAAGCAATTTTGCTGGCCTCTCCAAACTCCAGGTGCATCGCTCTCAGATGGCCCCCCTTCTCCCCCCATCACTCAGTGTGATGCTAGTCAGTGCAGGCCTCTGTTAGCTCATGTAATAGATCTGGCAGTTAGTTTTCTCCTCTGAGCGCGTTCGACTGTCCAATGACGTTGCGTGAGCGTCAGTTTGAAAAGATGCGGTGACACTTCACAGGTCTCAGAGGAAGCACTAGTGGTATCGTGGGACTGGGGGAGTCCTAACTAGCAGGTGGAATTGGAGAAAATTCCAATAAATAAAAAGAATTAAAATGTTTAGAAAGGATCCAGAAAGAAAGAATTTGGCAAAATCTCTTAATTTATTGCTTAATGAAGAGAGCACCATACACTGTTATGACCAAACTATCCTGAAACTATACAAGTTCAGATAGTTTTACACGACATAATCTAGTCAATATCTAGCTATGAGCAATGTTTTAATAACTCATTCAGAAATGTCTTTACATCGTTAGGAATAAAGATGTAACGTTTCATGAAGGCAGGTGTTCTAGTTGACATCTGTATTCTGAATGTAGAGCAAAAATGTTTCTAACAAAAAAAAGGTTATGAGGAGGCAGGATGCAAGTGTGAGTTGCTTTTATTAAAATCAGTTTAAACAGAGTCCAGAAGCTGAGTAGCAGAGGGTGGTAGACACGTCCATAATGACACAAAGCCAAACAAGATCAAAGGAAACAAGCCACAGAGTAGCATCCACAATGCAAGACCAGGAATACACTGAGGGGAAACAAAAAAAACACATTGGGACAATAGGAAACTGTGACACCTTAAAATATGACAATTCTTTAAATTTCAAAGCACTCATTTTAGAGCATTTTATAGGTTTGAAATGCCACTTTAGATGTATTAGCCACTGGCTAGATGTAATTAGCCTTTAGTCTACTGAAGTATCTTTTGGGATAAGAGGTTTCGAAAATGTGTGAGTGTGTTTTTCTCTTTCTAGCATGTATGTACTTTACAGATATGTTATTTGTGTTGATGATCATCACATTATGAATAAATTTGCATCTTCATGTTTTGGGTAAAATTTGAGCCTTATGTTACAAATAAAATCAAAAGAGTTTTGTTCATGTTTCTTCAAGATCTTGTGGGTGCTGGAGCCAATGTGATTATATTTTGAGGAGCCACCTTACCTCTATTTTCAGAGGGGTGATGAAGACTAGGGTATTGGGGTATTTTTGATTTGAATGTCCCCTTTTCAGCATATTGCTGAACCTCAGTTTCCTCATCCTGAGGATTCCTCATTCCTCTGAGCTGATTTCAGCATTGTCCCCTGGTTCAGATGCCTCTTCATCTATTTCACTATCAGCATCTTGTTCATCACGGCCATCTTCTTGATCAATGATTTCATAGACCGGGAACCTCTGATTGGCCATTATGGTGGCAGCAGACTGAAATAAATGGAGAGAAATGTCTGTATCAGAGAAATATTTAGTTCCCATCATATCATGTTGAGCAAGTCGTCAACAGTTATGACATGAAGCCTGAAAAGGGTCAGTCATGCCTTATACAGCTGTGGTCAAGGCTTAATCATCTTATTCCCACACACTTTTTGTGGCCACGCATTAGGATCTCATCCCCACACCTTTCTAAGTTGTGGCCATGACTTAATTATCCCATTCCTACACCTAACTAAGTCATGGCCACAACTGAATTATCTCGTTCCTACGCCATACTAACTCGTAGCCACAACTTAATCACACGTTACTAATTTGTGGCCACAATTTAGGATCTCATCCCGTACCTTTCTAAGGTGTGGCCACAAATTAATTGTCTTATTCCCATGTCTTACTAATTGGCGGACATGCATTATTCCCATATCTTACTGGCCATGACTTAATTGTCTCATTCCCATGCCTTGCTAAGTCATGGTCATTACTTAATGATCTCATTCTCATGTCTTACTAGCTCATGGCCACAACTTAATTATCTTGTTCCCACATCTTACTAACTTGTGGTCAAAACTTAATTATCTCATACCCACATCTTACTAACTTGTGGCCATGCATCATTTTTATTTATATGGAATGTCACCAGCAGGGCTCTGTATATTTTAGATTATGGTGACATTTTTATAGATATACTTCAAAGACAACATTACATTCATTGGCTTGTGTTCATCAATCAGCATTAAGATTAATAACAGGTACCAGATATTAAACTCATCACTGTGAACTTTATGAAATGGTTGGTTGGCCTTCACTTTCAGCGCCAAGACAAATTCTCTGGATGTTTGTCTACAAAACAATTATTTGATCAGCTCCATTCATACTTATCTGAATTCATATCATCAAACAATTTACGCTCTAATAGTCACAGTCAGCTGGATGTTCTAAAAGTATATGGCAAGGCAGTTTTCAGTCACAGTGCTCCATCTGCTTGGCATGATCTGTGAACACATTCAAATTTAGAGCAGTTTGTTTCCTTGAGTGATTTTAATTGTTAAAGAACTGCATCATTGTCTTTGTTCGTTGTTTTTAATTTGGTTTAGACACTGATTTGATTGTTTTTAGTTGTGGTGATTCTTCGATGATTGTTTCATGTGCTGCCTTCTTGCCCAGGGCTCACCTGTAAAAGAGATTCTTAATCTCACTGTGATTGACCATGTTAAATTAAAGCAAAATAAAAAACAAAAAGATTATCCTGCCTTGATGAAATATCCTACTATAGTGCGTATTTATAATTAGCTCCATGCATAAAACTATAAGCAGGATGTTTTGATATCTTTATCCTTGCTTTGATATGCTTATCTCATTAGCAGGACATCCTTCCAGCATCAAAACTGATGGGACATTTTGATAATCTAAATAGCCTTTAAAGAGAGTAGAAATTACACTGAACTGAGTCTGTAAAATACACTTGAACTAAGGCTGGATTGACATTGAAAACAAGTTCTGCACTATACTAATGATATGCACATGTGCAGTAAAACCACTTGGTGAGAACAAGAAACTATTAGCACAGCAATTACTCTTGACAGACAAACATTAGAACAATAAACATCCGTCAAAGAACAGCAAAGTACAAGCGTTTTCTTGCGTGTGCTCTTTACACAGATTATAAAGACAAAGACAGGGTAAATATGGATGAACACATTCTAATAGGGGTGGAACCGCTAGGCACCTCACGATTCAATTCAATAACGATTCAGAGGCTGTGATGCGATTATAAAACGATTATCGATACATCTTGATGCATCTTTTTCTCTGTACAGGATTTGTGTGACAACTTTCTACTTTTAAAGCAAAGTACTTATAATAGTAATAATAGTAATAATTTACTTCCAATATCTTTTATTAATAAACCAAATATAAGTGATGTGGCAAGTGAACTGGAAGGCTCTCATTCACTGCTTTTGTTTGGAGCACATGAGGCGGTGGTGCCACTCTTCTGTGATAAAATGCGCTGTTACAGTGAAATAAGATCCAGTGACATCGGGTGTCCATGCATCACGTTACACCCATCCTACCCATTTAATCCAGTGATTTTTCAGTTTTTGTCTTGCTGTAGGGAGTAGCAGGTTGGGGGGTCGCTGTGTCAGTAAAATATGTTTGAGACAGGACGCTGTATCTTGGCTCTAGAGGGGGCAGCATAGCGTGAAAGCCCTGGTTCTCAGCAACGCAGAACAGACGCTAATCCTTGGCAGTAATTCACTTCCACTGTAGGTGGAAGCTCTGACATTGCTTGCTTGAACATTTGGAGACGAACAGACTTATTCGCGTTTACAAGCACTACAGTTGGTTTTCTGGTACGTTAAATCTGCAACGAGAGACTGTCAAACACTAAAAAGTTGTGAAGATGTCGGTTTCTCTTTAGAATTTTCCTGTTCCACCTTAAACGGTGCTGCATTTTCATTCTGTGCCTCAGACACCATTTAAGGTGGGCATTTATTGAGAAAATTCGAACAAGAAGCTGCATAAATAAGAATAAGAAGCGACTTCAGCCTCATAAAATAGTCGAATGTTGACAGATATTTTACAAGAAACTATTCAACATTTCAACATTTTCATATTCAACAAGTTTTCTGGTGGAAATTTGGGGAAAGAGACTATAGCTAAAGCTTAAGGCAGAGTAAAGTGTGTAAGTGTTGTGGCTCCCAAGGTGGTCTGATTTTTGTTAAAAGGACAAATTGGCTGTTCTTAGGGGTTGTGACTTGGGTTGTGACTCCTGACCTAATCTGGCTTTAAATCAGAGCCAGACCGAATTTGTCACTCATCCATTTGTGTTTTTGCGATGTGCTGCCACAGACTGTCCGGGTGCTGCACTTCCGCACTTCCAAGCTCCGCCCTTTGCGTTCCGTCAACATTATGTTATAAATTAATTACTTAGAAAATCGATTTTTGACATTTATGAATTGATTCACAATCGTTCACGTCTGAGACCGTTCACGATCTAAGAATCGAGTTTTCCCCCCCCTAGTGTGTAAGATATTGTAAAGGATCTTCAGATGCACTTCTTCCACTTCACTGGGGAGGCAAACTGTGTACAGTAGAAGCTGTGTTTTCAGCCAGTTCATATCTGTGATTAAAACATTCCAAAAGACGTTTCCTGTGAGAGTGATATATTTTCTCGAGTGAAATGCATTGCTTAACTGATTTATTGCCACATTTTAGGCCATGAATTCTAACATTTTCCTTCTGCATCACTGCATCTTCACACAACTTCACTCTTCATAACAATCCCACTGGAACTGCTTTTATAACAGAATTAAATTCCTTATGAACAGCAGGGAAACTGTGTTTAGTCTGTTGTTTATTCTCAGTTGTGTAGGTAGGGAGACGAAAGCTCTGTAGACACCATCTGGATTTAAACATGAACAACTTTATTTCAAATGAATAAGATAGTGTTAAAGCCCTGTGAGAATCCCAAAGTCCAAACTGGTTCTGGTTTATATATGGTGAATGACCACACATACATAAGATGATTAGTGACATACACACACATCTATACATCCCATAAGGAAACATCTGGAAAAGCTTATTTCAACACAAACAGATACCCCCGGCAAACACCTTGACATGTTATTCTATACATTAGCTTCCTCTCTTGACAGAAGGGCGGAAGAGGCCCTCAACAGAACACACACACACATTAACAGAGGAAAAAAAGCTTAACAGTCTGCAAATAAAACAGACATAAAAATACAAAGAAAAACATGAATAATACAATACAACAACACAACAAACACAAGATGAGTGCAAATACACCTCAAGTCACAAAGTTAAAGTAAGAATATATCCGTTTTCGTCAAACAGATCAGACAAATATTATTAACTTTATTAGTTTTTCCATCAGTATTATTTTCATCATTTGGTTTTGCACTGTGAAAATATTTTCCACTTGGGCTTCTGGATACGTACAGCTGTGGTATTGCTGGGATTCAGACTCACAGCCTCCTGATATCGGGATGAATTATTAGATAGTTGCACCCCACAAGACCACGTTGTGCTTTGAAGTCAAAGCAACAAATATTTCCTCCAGTGTATTAAACATTTGTACACACAAACTCTAAGCTGCTTCCTGTGTTCCTGAGTGGTGCACTAGACTAAGCTACCACCCTAACAGGAGGTTGTGAGATTGAGCCCCAGTGATGCCATAGCCATCCGTAAGTGTGTATCCAAAGGAAAAGATGTTGAACAATGGAAATAAACCTGGCTAGTGGGCAAGTCAAGTATAAAAAACAAACTCATTTTATTTACTGCCTAGAGGGTGTCGGCACCAAGAGCTGCTCTCCCTGTGCACCCAGGCCGGACATATGTGGTTTTACAACTAATTATTCTAAGTTCTAAGGTATTCCGCAAAAGGTAAAAGAAAAGAAATACAGACTTCAGTCAATGAATTCTTTGGAAGGAAAGAAAAGGCCTTCTTCGTTATTGAGCTTCAGGTGGCAAGATGGTTCCCAGACGACCACAATGCAAATAACTTCACAAAGCATCCTCTTTATATCCTGTTTCGGGGTGAGCTCATCATGTTTGGTTCCCATTACTTCAAATTTTGACACTTCCCTTTGAAACCCTTATTTCCAACAATCCCTGACATCTACTTTTTATGATTTCCCATCCTGGTTGTATCAGGTCATCCCGTCCTCTCAAGGCCATTGTTTGGACACTTCCTCATTAATTTGGCTCAAGATCCAGTTTTTGCAGACTCTTATCATGTAGCCTCGCTATTAAAGGGATAGCTTGTTTTCATCTTTTGCTGTGTAAGCAGTGTTTCACAGCCCTCCAGAACTCCAGGTGCTTTCTAAAACCCCCTTATACAATGCATGGCCTGTTTCTGTCCCATTCATATAGACAATGTTGGGCCTGTCTTCTATTGAGGGATTTATCTGCTTCAGTCACATGACTGTAACCTATTACAGTAATTTTTGAGGCCGTGATTTAAAGAAACTTTTTATTAAACAGTGATTCAAGGAAATATTTCATCAGAAACTCCCACAAGAAACATCGTTTTGGAATTTTTTTGGTTTACAGTGAGGAATAATTTGGAATGAGGCTTGGTCTTGTTGTTAAGCAGCACTGCTGGTGACATTGTCATTTGGTAATTAACGTAATTGATGCGGTCTACATTTTTGTTGGGGGTGATGGGGAAGAGGGCAGAGATAATAGGAATATTTTCGAACCATGCGGCTATCTGATCAACTAACTTATACTCGTCGGGGACCCCCCTTGGGACCCCTATGGCTATGTAAGTGGGCGAGTTTTTGGTGAGGTCGATGTGATCCTCCGTGGTTTCACATTTTCGCCTATGGCTAGAAGTGTGGTTAGCCTGTCTCTGGCCTACTAACAATATTGGAGACACCAGCCTGACCATGGCACAGAGACCGAATGTACGAGTGGGCATCCTGACTATGAGGGTGGTGCCGCCGCAGTAATAATATAGCCCTGCTCTGGCCCAGGGGCCCACGGAGGCGTCCCCTGAATACGTAATGTGATACCAATCAGGGTGCTCTAAAAGGGCCCATGCCCGTCAAGTTTGTTATGACTGGGCCAGTACTTACAACACCTATCATCCCAGCTCCATCCAAACCCACAGTCATAACCTGCAGATCCCAGCAAAGATAAATGTCGTAACCTCTATATGATTAATTCTGACCTGTGCAGTTGATGATGTCACACAAATCGAATGTCCATGCTGTGGAGCTGCCTAGGGTGTAGTCTAATTCTATTCCCCCATATCTACTAATACAATGGTCTTTGTTCATAGTTGATCGTCTACTTCTACTTTTAACCATGTCCGGTGGTGCTGTATTGTGGTTCGGTGTAATGGAGGTGTTCACTGGTCTGCACTGGGAGAGATGGTACCAGGTGGGGCCTATGCCGTTCAGCCAAACGGCGTGAGAAGTTCGCTCGAGGGGTCCTGTCCACCTGGGCTCACACCACTTCCGCTTGATGACCTTCAGATACACCCACTCAGAAAGTGCTACCTCTGGAGGGGCGTCAGTTTCTGGTTCCCCATTGGAGCGGACCTGCACAGAATAAGCTTGACACAATGCTTTCAGCTCGTTAAAGTAGGCTTGATGAGAATTGTTTTGTCTTTACACGCTAGTGCAGTATGGGGCCCCGGAAAAGACCTACCTGTCATCAGCTCAAAGGGCGTGAACCCTGTAGCTCTGTTTACAGAGCATCTGACACTGATCAGTGCAATTGGTAGGGCATCTAGCTAATTTTGCCCTGTACAATTTTGTTCAATTTTGATTTCAGCGTTTGATTCATGCGCTCCACTTTCCCTTGAGATTGTGGATGATACACTGAGCTGTATGCATGTTTCAGGCCTAGTACTTGCTCTACCCATGCCAAGGCGTTACTTGTGAAGTGAGTACCGTTATCTGAGTGAATCCTTTTGGGAAACCTGTGTTGGGGAATCCAGTGATTGATCAACATTTTACAGACTGATTTGCTGTCTTCCCTCATAGTGGGGAACACTTCCACCCAACCCAAAAATTCGTCCACGACCACTAACAGATACCTGTACTTCCTGACTGTCTGAATCATATCCGTGTAGTCAATCTGAATGTGTTCCCCTGGGCCATTGGGCTTAGGAAATTTTTCTACCCCTGGTTTGCAGGTTTTACCCACATTATTTACATTACATACTTTGTGTGTGGCTATCATTGCTGTTAATAATGGATGCCACCATCCCTTCATTTTTTCTCTCATCTGTGCCTTTCCTACATGTGGCAACCCGTGAGCTTCTCCCAGCACTGCTTTAGCCATAGATGCTGAACAAATCATAATAGGGCAAATCCGCTGAAGGGTCGTAATAGAGGGTGAGATGAGGGGGGTCGGGAGGAGGACCGTAGGGTTCCATCAGAGAAATGAATGGTCTCCACTGGTTGAACAGATCCAACACCCGTGTAGTTGTGTCATTGACAAGTCCCCAATAGACGTCTACCATGTCATCATTTGTGGCAGACAGTAAGTACATGCTGGGGCCGTTTTTGCCATAACAACTGGTGACCTGACCATTTGGCCAGGTCAGGGTCAGTCCTGTGGGGTGGCATAAAATGGAAGCCTCCATTTTCATCAGCAAATCTCGTCCACACAAATTCACTGGTGCTTGTGTGGCAATAACAAATGTGTGCATGACAGTCTGAGAGCCATTAGAAACTGCAAATGGCTTAGTTTTGGGCAGAGTCATTGAGTCCCCTGAGAAACCTCTTACTGAGAGATAGTTGCGGTGGTTGGTTAGTGGGTAACACCTCTGCCTTCTACACTGTAGACTGGGGTTCAATCCCCACCTGGGATGCACCCTACACTACACCAATAAGAGTCCTTGGGCAAGACTCCCAACACCGCCTTGGTCTACCTGTGTAAAAAATGATCAAATTGTAAGTCGCTCTGGATAAGAGCGTCCGCCAAATGCCATAAATGTAAATGTAAGTTGCTGCTCATCATACCTGGTGGGAGTTGGGAGTTGATGGCAGAATAGGTGGCTCCTGTGTCAATCAGAAAAGGTAATCTCAGGTGCCCCACAGTCAGTGATAGCATGGCTTCTGCCATGGCAACGCTATCAGCATCCCCCAGTGGGCCCCGTCAGTGCTCTCCCCCCAAGGATTCATCTGGTACTGTCCCCCTGGGGCAGCATCTGGATGAGGGGCCGGGTAGTAGGTGGCCCGGTGCTGAGGCTGAGAATGGTGTGGTGCTCCTGCCAGCTGTTGGGGGCATTGCCGTGCCCAGTGATCCATGGTGCCACACCTGAAGCAGCCTAAATCATACTGCTGCGGACCACGGCCCCCGCCCCTGTTACCCCTCCCCCTGCCTCTACCACGTCCCCTTTACGGACCCCCATATGGTGTGGGTTGATATTGAAACACAATTGACTGTGGTTGATATAGCAACAGCTGGGTCTGGGGAGGTGGCTGTGGAATGGGTGGTTATGGTTGTGGGTGCTGCCCTGCGCAATTAACAGAATTACCTTCGGCAGCGGTAACGACCATATTACCTGGCTTGCTCTTTTTCTTGTCCTCATTTAAAGCTTTTCTGGCCTCTGCCAGTTGAGCTTTCACCAGCTCAAAATGCAGTTTGTCTACTTCACCTGTCCTGGCGTCCACCTTTTCCTTATGTTTGTTCATGTGGAACAGGATGGTAACGTTCCTGCCTTTCCATGTTCCGCCTTAGCCTTGTCTAATTCCTTTGTCACCCTGGCCATGAAATCATTTAGAGCCTGTCCTAGGGAAATCTGATCTTGTGGTGACTGCTCCTTATCCAGCATCCACTTTCTCAATTGTTCCTCTGTTTCCTTCTTCAGCTTTTCCACTTTTTCGGGTCTGTCTCTAGGTCATAAACTGCCTTTACCAAAATCATTATTTGTTCCTCTAGTGTTTGTCATTTGTCGTATCATTATTTGTTCCTCCATCGCCAATTACCCACCCCAAATTTATTATCCAGCTCCTTTTCCAAATCTCTCTTACCGTATACAGCCATGTTGATCAAAAACTGGTACTCACCAAGACGTCTTCTAAGTTTTATTTGCTCAACTCACAATGCTCAGTTATCACCGTTAGGTTTACCACATGTGAGGAACTTCAAACTTTTATGAATCAGCGCTTTAGAGGACCATCCTCAGGGACTCTAACCTGTTGATTTAGAGGACCCGAACCTCAGGGCCTCTAACCCGTTGATTTAGAGGACTCGAACCTCAGGGCCTCTAACCGTTTTAGGGAGAGCCAATCCCAGGGGCTGTCAACCCAGTCCTTATCCCGTCACCTCGTCAGATGATGGGAGGGGTTCACCAATTCCCAGCAAAACACACAAAATATACCTCTTTTAGTCACTCAGTATCCTTTGACCATATATTAAAATTTGTTCCAATTCAGTCCCATTAAATTTACACTTGATCCAACTTCCTTTACTCATCCATAATTTAGCAGTTGTCAATATGCAGAATTTATTTAAATAGGTTTCTGCTTACCTGGTTAAGTGGTGCGCCTGTGATGAGTAATGGAGGAGGAAGATCAAGCCTGTTTTTCCAATGGTCTCCTTTGCATCACGTCGGGGTCACCAAATTGTGGACGAAACCAGTTCTGCGTGTTCGTTGATGCAAAGAATGAGACGAGTAGATCAGACTGAAGTTGAACAAACTGTTTTATTACAGAATTCTGGAGAGATTACAAACAGAGAACATGCATCATGTATCTCCCAAGTAAGCTCCGACCTCCCAATGTGTTCTGACTCCTTTTATACCCTGAAGCTGACTATGTGTGTGCATATAAGCTGAACCTAAATGTGTGCGTGTTTCTGTTTAATGGGTGCGGTGCACATGGTTTACCATATATGGATGCAAGAACCTCATGTACTTTAGGTTAAGCACAGACCTACTTCTGTTTTTGACCTTAGGCAGTTTCCTGTTATTGCGTACATCTCTGCACGTTTGTCACGTGCCCTGCCCTGCCATGCGAATGTCATAAAACTAAACACAAGTTAATGCCTTCTGATATTAATGCTTAAAAGTATGCTACTAAAAATGTAAAAATCTACAATATATATATATATATATATATATATATATATACACTGCTATACTATATACACTGCTATACTGCTATACTACTATATATATATATATATATATACACTGCTCAAAAAAATCAAGGGAACACTTAAACAACTCAATATAACTCCAAGTAAGTCAAACTTCTGTGAAATCAAACTGTCCACTTAGGAAGCAACACTGATTGACAATCAATTTCACAGCTGTTGTGCAAATGGAATAGACAACAGGTGGAAATTATTGGCAATTAGCAAGACACACTCAATAAAGGAGTGGTTCTGCAGGTGGGGACCACAGACCACTTCTCAGTACCTTTCTGCTTTCTGGCTGATGTTTTGGTCACTTTTGAATGTTGGTGGTGCTTTCACACTCGTGGTAGCATGAGACGGACTCTACAACCCACACAAGTGTCTCAGGTAGTGCAGCCGTGGAGAGGGATCTGCTGCCTGCAACATCCTTCAGCATGACCGGTTTGGTAGTGGGTCAGTAATGGTGTGGGGTGGCATTTCTTTGGAGGGCTGCACAGCCCTCCATGTGCTCGCCAGAGGTAGCCTGACTGCCATTACGTACCGAGATGAGATCCTCAGACCCCTTGTGAGACCATATGCTGGTGTGGTTGGCCCTGGGTTCCTCTTAATGCAGGACAATGCTAGACCTCATGTGGCTAGTGTGTGTCAGCAGTTCCTGCAAGATGAAGACATTGAAGCTATGGACTGGCCTGCCCGTTCCCTAGACCTGAATCTGATTGAGCACATCTGGGACATCATGTCTCGCTCCATCCACCAATGCCACGTTGCACCACAGACCGTCCAGGAGCTGGCAGATGCTTTAGTCCAGGTCTGGGAAGAGAACCCCGCAGGAGACCACCCGCCACCTCATCAGGAGCATGCCCAGGCGTTGTAGGGAGGTCATACAGGCACGTGGAGGCCACACACAATACTGAGCCTCATTTTGACTTTTTTTAAGGACATTACATCAAAGTTGGATCAGCCTGTTGTGTGTTTTTCCACTTTAATTATGTGTGTGACTCCAAATCCAGGCCTACATTGGTTAATAAATTTGATTTCCATTGATGATTTTTGTGTGAATTTGTTGTCAGCACATTCAACTTTGTACAGAACAAAGTATTCAATGAGAATATTTCATTCATTCAGATCTAGGAGGTGTTATTTGAGTGTTCCCTTTATTTTTTTGAGCAGTATATATATATATATATATATATATATATATATGTGTGTGTGTGTGTGTGTGTGTGTGTGTGTGTGTGTGTGTGTGTGTACATACATATATTGCTGTTTAAACAAAACCTTGTATGTCCAACTTTACAGGAGAAGGAAAAAACCTACTTTATTTTTAATGTAAGTCAACGGAACCAGAATTTTGCACCATTTATTTTAGTCCCTTTATTATGAAATTTACACATAATGTAAAGAACAGCAGGGCATTTTCAAATTATATCAAAAACCAAAGGCTGAAAGACAAAAACTGACAAAAATGGAGATACAAGGTTTTTTCCGACAGCAGTGATATACTTATATTTAATGATATTGCTCTACAGAATTACTTAAAGATTTAAAAGATTTTAAAGATTTAAAAGAAAAAAACACATTGAAGTTGCATATTGAGGTGTATTTACACTTGTATTTGTTATATTGTTATATTGCAATATTCATGTTTTTCTTCATATTTTTATCTGTCATTCTATACATAAAGTCAGATTCTTGCCGGGGGCCCACTTGGACCTCTCTGTCTTTCTAGAAGCTGAGGCCATAATAACAAAAACCAGATGTAAGCCATACCATAAGATTTTTTCTTGTGTGAATGTATATGTTGAAGAGAGAATTGAGGCCCTAGCTGCCTTGTCAGCTGTAAGAATAAGCTTTTCCAGATGTTTTCACATGTTAATGTATGATGTGCGTTATGAGTGTGCGTACATTTTGTTTTAAAAAGCTGTACCATCTAAGACTTGGCAGAGAGGGCGTTCTTGATTCGGCTTTGGAACTCTGCAACAAGGGCTTAAAAAGACGCTGTTCTTTAATTCAAAATAAAGTTGATCATGTTTTAAATTCAGTGTCTACAGAGCTTTCATCATCCCACCTACACAATTGAGTATAAACAACAATATAAGATTTCATCAGCATTAACCTGAATCTGAATTCACATAACCAAATCATAAGGCAAATTAATTAGTAACTGCATGAAATAACTGTATTTGTACTTTCATTTTTTTGTAAAAGTTCCCCTCAAATGAACAGAACATGTGTTTTATGATCCACACATATTGCTATATGCCTACAGTTTACTGCTGAATCTGAATCTCGTGTTAATCTCCTGTTAAATCACGAATCATCATGGGTCTTACATCTCAAGCTTATCTTGTGTTTCTTTATCCATCTGCACATATTGCACTTTCTGCATACCTTATTGCGCATCTTGTACATCTGGACACTAGACACTTTATTTGGTATTAATATCTGCACATATTTATTTATTCAGTGGTCACTATATGCCGTCACCAGTAACTTCTTGTACAGTCATTATTGCACTGCATCTTTGATTTCAGGTTATAGATATTATCACAGATTGTTGTATTTTTTTTCTATTTGTATATATGCCTGTAGAGAGGATCTGGTTTATTTATTCTTGTTATATGTCTACACCCTTATTACTATTACTGTACAGTGTTGTGTGTCTGCTACTGGCTGCTAAGTTTCCTTCAGGATCAATAAAGTATCTATCTATCTATCTATCTATCTATCTATCTATCTATCTATCTACAGTGGTGGACAGTAACTAAGTAAACGTAATTCGATACTGTCCTTAAATATTTTTTTTGTGTATCTGTACTTTACTTAAGTTTTTCCATTCTGGACGACTTTTTACTTTCACTCCACTACATTTCAGAGTCTAATATCCGACTTTTTCCTCCACTACATTTTGAGAAATCTGTCGTTCCTTTTGGTTTCTGTGTGTATAAAAACGTAACATGTCAAAACGAAAGAAGCGCAAAGCAAGAACACCAATCAGGGCACAGCGGTCACTTTGTTCTGAGCTTGTTTTGACCTTGTGGTCATACCAACCCAGTGCAGCACGCGGTTCAACGTCAGTGCAGCAGCATAAAAATTTGGGAGCACATTCATCACCTAAATGATGAACTAACCTAACTTTGTGCAAATAGAGCACAATATAGAAATATGTCCACATATGCAGTTGTGACTGGCGTGTTTATTTTTTTCTGAATTCATACAAACACTTTCATTTTATAGTGAATTAGTTTTGGTTACTTTGTGTTTATGAACAGAGACCAAGATCAACACAGTAAAGGAAAACTTATTTGTGATCCTGAGTTAAAAGCCAGTTTTTTATTCAGCTTGTAACTAATTTACAAAGTAATCTTAAACTGAAAGTTTGCTTGTGTGTAAAAGTGATTTCAGAGCCACTCGGTTCTCCCTGATGGAAACTGTTTACCTTCAGTGTTTTGTGCTTCTGATCATTTTAATAGACGTCAGCGTCACTAATTAATGACATTCTATTAAAAGACTGGTTTACCAAGAGAGACGCTGGAGGACTTTCACCTGAAATGAGTTCAGGAAGTGAGTCTTGTTATAAAAATGATAACAGAACATCAGAGCCATAATTACTGTTTTAGTACTTTTACTTCATACTTAAGTACATTTGAAGGTAAATACTTTAGCACTTTTACTCAAATGGAGGTCTAAAGGGAGGAACTTCTACTTTTACTGGAGTAATATTTTACCTTTGGTATCTCTACTTTAACTCAAGTACCTGATTTGTGTACTTCATCCACAGTCATCACAGTTTGGCTGTTTTTGTGACCTTTGGAGCTTCGGATACCACAGCACCATCTATCTAAAGGAGAGGAGACAGTTACAGCTGTAATACGACCCCCACCTTCTGAATGTAGCTCATGGAATATGAAAGTTGGTGCATTTCGGAACAACCGGTGGTCTCTAGGGGTTTAAGAGACCCTCAGGTGCGGCATTAATTACAGCATCTCCACAGGAATGTAAACGGCGCGGCTGCGCTGACGTCATCGGGCGGGTGGAACCCGAGCGGCGTCACAATTCCGAGGTTACTTAAGCTCGCGCTGGAGGAGCGGTGCCGAGTGTGTCGCGTGCGTGCGGGACAGCGGGAGTGAGGAGTGAGGAGTGAGCTGTGAGCTGAGGAGCTGAGGAGCTGAGGAGCTGCAGTAAGTTGCTGTTTTGTCTCGTTGCCAGAAGCGAACGCGGCGTTGTTTACACTCGGCGACAGGCTTCGCTCTGTTTGATCTGTGGGAAAACGCGGTGTTTGCTTTTTTATCGTTTAACATTTGCTTTACTGAAACGTTTGTTTTGGACGCTTGAGGTGTTTGTCGCGGTAGTTGCTGAAGCGCCTCGTTTCGACGCGCTGAAAAATGCTCTGGAAAACCGCTCTAGACAGGAAAGCGTCATGCGGCGCTAGGACCATGCGGCCCCGGCTGCGCCTTCCTCAGGGTTCAAACTCACCCAGGCTTGTTTACTAGTTTTAGTTTTACTTCTTTATTTGTTGACACGCAGAGCCTTTCACAAACACATGGACCGTATCAGTTGAGCTGTTCTTTACACGTTCGTAAAAACGGTAATAATATTCAGTCTCTTTTAACTTGATATATTTATTTAATTATTTGATGTAAAGTGTCCTTGGGTTTGTGAAAGGCGCATAAAAGACAGATGAACTAAAAAATACGAGAAGACTCTTAAGTTTTCAGTAGTGCAGGTCTTTTATTTCTTCTTGAGCCTGGAGAATGGCCATCAGGCAACACTCACAGGTATTATCTTCTGATCTCATGACACCACCATTATGTCCAAATTGATGTCCATACGTCTAGTATATGGAATCATATGGAAACCATTATCTCCAAGTGCCATGTACCAGACACATCCTAACATGATCGCTGGTGTTTTTCCATCTTTCCATCTTCAGCCTTGAGAAGTTCATAAGTTCACTCGCTTCCTATAAAGTGTTTTCCTTCCCTCTTACGCCCTACTAAGGCAGCTTGTTTTAGGGCACTTGCTCCAATATGCTAGGCCATATTGTATATTATTTATATTCTATCCTGCATAATACAAGATATTTTAATTTTGGGAATCTTTCATTTACATCAACTGGCTGACCATTTACTAATGGTCTGAGAAAACAAAAACAGCATGTTTAATTCTGAGGGAGAAAGAGACGTCGAAAAACAATGTAAAAATGAATTATTAACACGTTTTGCCTTGCATAATACTAGACATCATATTAGACTTGCTGATGTGTGTGTGTGCATCAACCTGGTAGTAAGCTAGCCCATCACTCCTAAAAGAATAAACGGCTTTATAAAGGGGAACTCGACTGATTTTCCAAAATTTCTGTTTAACCTAATAGTTAAGATGTAAACAGCCATACAGAGTTGGTTGGGTCTACAAAGCTTGGTTGGAGGAGAGCGGAGTCCAAATTGTTCAGAGTGGTGGTGATGGGAACCAGACATCTGAAGTGCTTAATGTTAAAATCTCCCTCCCAATGATTCTATATAGAGCCATGAACACTCAAAGACCTGTTTGCATGCTTAAATGGTCTTTTGCATGGTGAAATCATTCTTCAGATTGATGGAGAACATGTGTGTAGCACTCAGTGACGCATGGCCCTGTATCGACTGAGTTGTTACTAATATAAGAGGTTTAATGCATCTAAATGGTTCTGTATAGAACCAAAGAACTGTTTGCATGCCTAAATGTTTCTTTGCTTGAAGAAATTGTTCTTCAGATTGATGGAGAAACGTGCATGTAGCACCAAAACAAAGGGTTCTGCTGTTAGCATAAGCTCATTAGTAGATGAACCCATTTTGCTGCCATGTTGAACCTTTTTCAAGAAGAGCCATATGCAACACGTTCTCCGTCACTGTGAAGAACCATTTCACGGTGCAGAGGTCCATTTAAGCGTGCATGTGGCTCTTTGAGTGTTCATGGTTCTGTATAGCTGTTGTCTTTACAAAAAGACCTTTGGTGTATTTGAGCATCGATTGGTAAG
Organism: Pygocentrus nattereri; assembly: GCF_015220715.1. Classification (NCBI taxonomy): domain Eukaryota; kingdom Metazoa; phylum Chordata; class Actinopteri; order Characiformes; family Serrasalmidae; genus Pygocentrus; species Pygocentrus nattereri. Next base: position 50,324,654 of record NC_051211.1, read on the forward strand.
ATGGTTTCCAGGCAACCAAATGCAATGTTAGGCTCAGCACACCCCTTTTTACTCCTACTCGGTGGTGATGAGGTAATCAGCCCCCCTGTTTACACAGTTTCATACCATTTTAGACCCTATTATATGCAAAATCTACCTTTTTTTGGTAACTTTTATAACCACGCTCATGTGATGAACCAATCTGATCTAGCTCATACCAGGCCGTCCAGTTGTCGGGACTAAGGTATTTTTCTCCTTGCCCAAGGCCCCACCATATGACGCTTAAACACTAAACTATTCTGTACTGTGATTTTGTTCTATTATACTGTAATCACTTGCATTAAACGAGCAAAGATAAGTGTATTCAACCAAACATAAAAGAAAGTGGAATAAACGACTTCCGTCGTTCTCTTGGAAGGGAGGAAAAGGCCTTGAGGGCCTTCTCTATTGAGCTTCGGGTGGTAAGATGATTCCCAACCAACCACGATGCAAAGATCACCACAAAACATCCCTTTTTATGTCCTGTTTGGAGTGATGACTCGGTCGCAACATACTGACTTTCAGTTTATCACGTTTTAGTTTTATTTGACCTTTTTGACCTCAGTAATGGTAGCTAACATTAGCTGTCCGGCTAACTAGCTTGATTACTATGATTACATGTTTACGTTTCCACTGCGCGCATACAGTCGGGTTGCTAGGTAATGGACATGACGGTTGATGTTCGACTTTGATTGAGTAAGCTAAGATTTCCTAACTTGAGATAAGAAAATATGCTGTAAGTTAACCTCTTATTCTCCAGGGTGTATTTTGTTTTTACCATCTGAATTTACAGGCCCAAATCAGACGGCAAATTATTCAGTAACTGCATGAAATAAACGTAAATTATTTATTTTGTAAAAGCTCTCCTCAAATGAACAGAAAATGTTTGAATGCTCACACATATCGCTATATGCTTATATGCTGAAAGCCAAAGATCTCAGATGCTCTTTGTGTTAATTTATAATTATAATGTTTTCAGAGCAGATCACTGAAGAGATGCCGTCTGTTTATAGTTTGTAGCCCAGATTTGTGCAAAAATGGGTCGAATTTCAGTAGAAAAACAAACTGAGTTCAGCTTCTTTTATTATAAGGGTTTAAAATGACATCACCGTCTATTAGACTGGAAAGAAGACGGTTACAGATCCTCCTACGATGCCCAGCTTCTGAAAGTAGGTCATGAAAAAGGTTAAATGTAATTACTTCGTAGTTGGGTTCATAGTGAATTAAGGTTCTCTTTTGACAGGTATGCTATTAAAATGCCTTCAGTATGTTCCAGTGTGATTTGTCTTGGTTCTGGTTGTTTTGAAAGCCTCTTCTTTTGTATGTAGTTTTAAAAAAACTGCATAGAAGGTTACTTCACTGGAGGTTCGTGATTGCATATTTCATAAATGTGAAAGTTATGAAGAATATGTTAAAGTGCGTTTTCCAAGGAGTTTAAGAGGATAAGATACGATTCAGAATCAAGCTTTATTGATCAGGTATGCTTACACTCAAATAATTTAGTGCACAGTATCTGACAAACATTTACATGTAGTAAATTGAATAAAATAAATAATAAAATAAAACACTGTTTCCTACCATCACTCACTCATACACACGCACGCACGCACACACACACACACACACACACACACAGAACCTGTAAACCTTAGTGTGGCCAAGAAAGGGATCAGTGAGATCACGGGAATTCGGAAATTGAGATAAGATTTGCTTCTGTACTACACATTTGTGAGAAATCTCAGCCTGACCTGTCAGTTCTTAAGCTAAAACAAAAAGATGTAGGTTTCAGTGGTGCATGCAGTCAAGAAATGAGGATGGAAACATCATGAGAAATGTTCAGGTAGGTCTGTTGTTGAAAAGTAGGTGAAGTTGTGATCGTGACGTTGAGATTAGAAACAGTAAACCCTCCCTAGAGGCGTGAGTCCTGGAATCCCCCCGCCCCTCCCTTTCAGTGCCCCCTGAGGGTGACTGGAGAAGAGCACATGGTCACACTTTGAAAGGCTTTTACAGAGAGAAGGATGAAGCAACTGAAGAAGAGTTTTCAGGGTGAGCAGCGCTGTCAGGCATCATGTTTAAACACTCCTTCTCTGCGTTTGAGGTTGAACTTGGCCAGTTGTTAGAACCGTTTGATGGTGGTTTTAGGTTCTATGGTTCGACCTCAGTGCCAAAGCTACGAACTTAAGCAAGAAGCCCTCCGCCCCCCTGAGCCTTCAGCCGGCTGGGGGAAACTCAAATAACCACAGAGACTGGTCTGTACTCTGAAGGCTTCCTGTTTATTGATCAGAATAGCAGAGTATGTCTACATTGAGAAGAAAAAGGGAGGCAAACATAAAATGGCATGAGCCTCACGTGGTCATGTGATAAGACAATAGAGAGAGGGAAGGTAGTCATGATTGGATGACTAGGGTTATAGTTAGGCAAGGACCCCAAGGATGTTTGCCGTCTGGGTACATGGAGCCTAAACACCAGATAAGTGTTAGAACATTGCTGATCGGATATCGTTGTCACTGAGTTACAACTAACCGTATGAACACACAAGCATAAGCTGAGGCCTCTGTATGATGCAAGCCCTAAGGCCTTATGTGCACCATAGGCCAGAACCCCATAGGTCATGACATAGTCACGAACCCAGGATTGTACATTGATCAGGAGTATGCACTGACACTAGGATCTAACACGTCAGTGTGTGCTTTCTGTTCTGAACCATGGAAGTACAGATTAGGCTACTTTGTATGAAGGAGCGCCTTCCTAGTGAGTGGCCTTTTAGGCTGTTCATTTAACCCTCCTCTTAACTTTTTAGTGTCAATTTGTCCCCATTCAGTGTTTAATATCCTAGAATCAATGATCGACATCATTTTTTGCTTCATACTTAATGACTTTTCCTAATTTAATGAGAACAAGTGGGTAAGCATAAAATTGATGATTTTATATTATATAAAATTGATGAAAACCTTCAACCTTCCCTCTGCTTTAGGGCCCTAAACTAACATATCACACTAGTAGTAGTGTGTGAGAACCACTAATAGTTCACACCTCATGGGGGAGGGGAAACATTTCCCAGAGATTTAAATTGCTGAGGTCAGATTGACCCCAATGATAAAAGATGTTAATTAAATTGAGGACAACTGGAGCCGTTTGCATTCTTAAGTGGTTCATTACATGGTGAAATCGTCCTTCAGATTGAGGAAGAATGTGTATATAGCACCAAAAAGGGTCCTGCTATTGTTGCAGTGTCAAGCTCGTAACAATAGACAAACCCATTAGGTGGTGTGTTGAACCTTTTTCATAAAGGTTCTGTACAGAACCATATGCAACACATTCTCAATCACTGCGAAGAACCATTTCACTGGGCAGAGAACCATTTAAGCATGCAAGTAGCTCTCTGAGTCTAAAATATAACATGTTGAAAGGCCGATTTTACATTAATTCACTCGCACTCTGCTTGTCTTGAGGAAATTTGAGAACATGCATAACAGTTGCTTGGTGGTTTAGTGTTCTTTGCCAGTTTAGGTGAAGTATGGATTAGTGTGGTACTTAAAGCCTTAAAAGCTTTTCTGGAGGGATAACGTAGGAACAGACGAGCCAGAGATGCAGGTTTTTTACGAAGTTAAGTCTTAAGTATGAAAGTAGGAGCTCTTAATGTTGCATTTCTGCACTTTTTCAAATGCGATCTGTTGAACATTCAGAGGGGAAATTCCTGCATAATTCAGAGGTTGAAGTGTAAATGAAGTCATTCAGAGTGGGTTGGTGTGAAATGGTTCGTTGAAGAGAAACTGAACGACTCTGATTTCTTGTGAATGGGAACCAAGAGTCACAATGTCTGACTCGAATACATTTTGCTTTCTATCCAAAACTTGCACGTGTCTACTGATTTTATATGTATAAAAATATAAGTTATTGATGGTAAAATAGTGGTAAATCTAAGAAAGTCTACTTTGAGGACTGTATTGCTTTTCAACACCCTGCGCATGCCCCTCTGCTGTAAATGGATTTAAGCAATAGGCTTAGGTCAAAATTTGATCTCAGAATAATAATCTAAAAACAAATAGAAATATAATAATAAAATGCATTTAAGCTAGAGCAAAAGCATATGAGCAGCATTGTTCTGTAAGGACATTCTGTGTACAGTATAAGGCGAGAGATTTCTCAAAAGGATGTTTTCCTGCACTTTAAAGTTTCTTTTGTGTCCTTGCATGTTGGTGTACAGACAGGCAGCTGTGGGTCAAGTGGGGAAATTTGAAAACAAATGAGTAGATGGACAATATGTCTAAACGATTTCATCTCTATTTTATACAAATACCCAACACGCAACTCTTAGTAAACAAGTAGAATTCCAAGAAAAGTAGTATTTAGGTGCAATAAAACTAAGTAGTTAAAGTAGTAGCATTTGGGTGGGATAAGCCTTGATAACTAAGGTAAAGTAGTAGCATTTGGGTGGGATAAGCCTTGATAACTAAGATAAAGTAGTAGCATTTGGGTGGGATAAACCTTGATAACTAAGATAAAGTAGTAGCATTTGGGTGGAATAAGCCTTGATAACTAAGATAAAGTAGTAGCATTTGGGTGGAATAAGCCTTGATAACTAAGATAAAGTAGTAGCATTTGGGTGGAATAAGCCTTGATAACTAAGATAAAGTAGTAGCATTTGGGTGGAATAAGCCTTGATAACTAAGATAAAGTAGTAGCATTTGGGTGGGATAAGCCTTGATAACTAAGATAAAGTAGTAGCATTTGGGTGGGATAAACCTTGATAACTAAGATAAAGTAGTAGCATTTGGGTGGAATAAGCCTTGATAACTAAGATAAAGTAGTAGCATTTGGGTGGAATAAGCCTTGATAACTAAGATAAAGTAGTAGCATTTGGGTGGGATAAACCTTGATAACTAAGATAAAGTAGTAGCATTTGGGTGGAATAAGCCTTGATAACCAAGATAAAGTAGTAGCATTTGGGTGGAATAAGCCTTGATAACTAAGATAAAGTAGTAGCATTTGGGTGGAATAAGCCTTGATAACTAAGATATAGTAGCATTTGTCTTTAAAACTATAAGTAGTTGAAGTATTGATATTTTAGTGGAACAAGCCTTTAAATTTTTAATTAGATAAATAAAGTATGATCAGAATAAATTTAGAACAAAAGCCTAACTTAGTATAATTAGCTGTAATATGTCTGGACTGGGGCCAGAGGTCGAACTGCTCCAAGTCCTGACACTACCCCCCCCCCCCCCACCCCCCACCCCCGGCCACTGTGTTAAAGAGAATTATGGACAGCAGCAATGGTGGGTGAGGTGCACCCATTTTAAAGCAGTGTTTATTTTATTTATTGTGTGAGTGGAAAAGTTGTGCCTTTTAGGTTATTCTGTTCAGGATTTTGCTTCCACATCAGTTCATTCATCATGAATTATTCCATTGATGTAAATTAAAGATTCCCAAAATTAAAATATCTTGTATTATGCAGGATAAAACATAAAGTACAATATGGCCTAGCATATTGGAGCAAGTGCCCTAAAACAAGCTGCCTTAGTAGGGCGTAAGAGGGAAGGAAAACACTTTATAGGAAGCGAGTGAACTTATGAACTTCTCAAGGCCGAATGGCCAAGATGGAAAAACACCAGCAATCGTGTTAGGGTGTTAGGATGTGCCTGGTACAGTGTCTTTTTTTTTAAAAATGATACAGATCGGACTTGGCGATAATGGTTTCCACATGATTCCATATGTTAGATGTATGGACATCAATTATAAGATAATAAAAAAGGGGTGTAGATTATGTGTACAAACCCTGTATCTGTGTGAGTGTTGCCTGAAGGCCATTCTCCATGCTCAAGAAGGAATAAATGACCTGCACTTCTGAAATCCAAAGAGTCTTCTTGTATTTTTTAGTTCATTTGATTCTTTTATTTTCTTTCAACAAATCGTTAAAATTCGTCTTATTTACCGACCATAAATAATACGTAGGCTTAGTAGTCAAACAAGTGTCAAGCAAGGACACCATGTTGGTAAGCAGGTTTGTTTGATTTTGCTTTTGATTTTCTTTTCAGAAGCTTCCCCAACCCTCCAACATGTAGATAAAAACCTCTAATCTGGCATGATTGGCTGGCGGTTATTAAAGCCAAGAAATGTTTTCTTTATTTATGGGCAGCATATCCTTCTCTTCCATGCCTTCGGTAACCTCAGGCAGAAACAGTTGCTGTCAAAGGTTGAGCTCAGAGCGAAGGGGGGAATCCCGACGTGTTTCTGCGTTGACTTTAGTTCAGAAAGGTTGAGAGCTACTGGCCTGTAGAGCAACATGTGGAGTTTTTACAGTAAATCTACCAAACACGGGTAGAAATTAAGGTTCTGTGCAGGTACATTTTTCGTTCATTAACGTACAGAGTTGTAAGAGATCTGGGGATCTTGCCCATCCAACTATGTTATTTAACAGTATTAAAGAATCAAATATAATCATTAGAGGAGTCTTAAAGTTCATATATATATGCATGAATCATAGTGTACCAGTTATTAAAAATGATTAGATTAGATTAGATGTTTTCTGTGCCTTGAGTTTATCTTTATGGTGTCTTTGGCCGAACTAATCTAAGTCAAAGCAGATTTCAAAGGCAATGGGAGAATGTCACATACAATTAGGCTCCAAGAAGTCTGCACATCACACACATACATACCCACACCTACAAGTCACCACACACAGACATACTCGCATACACAAGTACACCTTTCACCTCAGTTGACCACATTTCATCTTTAGCCTTAGATAGTATGAAGATTGGGTGTTTCCTGGGGTATTCCATTAATTTTAGATCAGGTGTTCCCAGTCATTAGTTCATCTCCCTGGGCGTATTCCCTGGACATTGGTTTAGAATCATGTGCTCCTGGTCAGGAGGTGAAGGTCAAGACTTCTCTGTATGCATTACAATGTACGTCTGTATGTATTACAGTGTATTCTTATGTGTATTACAATGTATGTTATCTAAGAGGCGGGGTGTGTGGAGTCCGTACAGCTTAGAACAGATCGTTTCAGTGGATTATGGTTCAGTTATGTTCCCTGACTAAAGGTACTGAGATGATCCTTGAGGGTCCCACCCCACTGAGAAAAGGGGCTCTGCCCCAGTGACAGTCTAGCATCTTTATTTCTGAGCGTGGATGATGCTCTGTAGTAAATTAGCAGATTGTATTATTATTTTGCAGCATTTTTCCTTTGGTTTGATGCTGTGTGTGTGTGCAGTAGTAGGAATACTGGATTAATTTGATGTTTAAAAGATGTTTAAATAAAATTTAATGTCCATACTTCACTGTCTTACTCTTTCATTTTTTACCCAGGCGTCCCAAGCACGAGTTCTGGATAAGACAATGACTGAACAAACACATTCAAGTTTTCTATCCACACAAAGACGTGGTAAGAATTATGACACTGTTTACACTTTACATGTAAAACACACACAAAGCATGAAATGTCATGATTGTTAGATGATAAACTGTAAGGGTTTTTCCCCTCATTGCCTTTTCTGCTTGTAATCATTTGTTAGATTTACTTAGTTTTGCTGATGGAGATCATTTTCCTTTCTGAATTTCTCTTTTCATTGTGCTTGATTTCTAACTAAGCAGCAAATGCTCACATTTTTTGATCAGTGCGAATACTACTGCTAATAATGTTTATATTGCAGCTTTCAGACATTAAAAATAAAATACAATAAAACAATCAAAAAGTAAAAACAGGAAGCAAATCAAAACTAAAACAAGTAGCAGAAGAGGAATCTTAAGAAACAATAAAACTAGTTAAACGCTAAAGTAAAGGAATGTTTGTTTTTTTTGTTTGTTTGTTTTGTTTGTTTGTTTTTCACGTTGACAGAAGGAGCCTGACGGACGTTTATTAGTAATGTGTTCCAGATTTTTGTTGCATAAAAGTAAAAAAAAAAGTAGGCAAGTTTGTGTCTGTGCACTGAGTTTGAGATGGAGCAGAAGCAAATATGTACTTTCAAACATGGATATCAAAAGTAAATAGGGACAGTCACATGCACAGGTATACATGCATGCTCGCACGCACTTGCATGTTTAAACTTGTAATAATGAAACTGAAGTGAGGGGTGAAATAGGCGACCAACACGCATTTAAATTTAGTTCTACAGTTTTCTCTGAAAGGCGTGTAATGATATAAAAAATGTCACTATTAGATGCGTGTTAATCTTTTTACATCATGATACGATACGGTTTCAATATAGATTTAGAAAAGAATGCTAACATACTTCGTAAATAAATGTGAAGTGTGTGTGTGTGTGTGTGTGTGTGTGTGTGTGTGTGTGTGTGTTTTGTATTCTATTTTTTTTCTCCCCCAAAAGACAGCCATGCTTGTTGAAGGGATAACTGGCACAAGTCATTTTCTTAGACATATAATAAATAAAAAATAATATAAACAAAACTGCAACATGTGTATTACATGCACATGTGCTTGTGAACGTGTTATTACAGCTTATAATAATAATAAAAGCTGTGTGGGCTAAGGGTTTCATGTCAAAATTAAACAAACTAAGCTTGGAAGAGTAACATCCATGTGAACGTCTCTATCCAGAAAGTTTAAGTATGTTCTGCATGTTTGTCACTCGAGCGTTTGAGGCGCTTTTTGTAGGTCAGATTTTGACCGGTTGAAGCCACGCCCTATAATAATAGGTAGGTTTAAAGACATTTAAATATTGAATAGCGCCTCCAGCCTCTGGACACTACGCTGACAGACACAGCAAACCTTCTTGCCACAGCTTGCATTGATGTGCCATCCTGGATGAGCTGCACTACCTGAGCCACTTGTGTGGGTTGTAGAGTCCGTCTCATGCTACCACGAGTGTGAAAGCACCACCAACATTCAAAAGTGACCAAAACATCAGCCAGAAAGCAGAAAGGTACTGAGAAGTGGTCTGTGGTCCCCACCTGCAGAACCACTCCTTTATTGAGTGTGTCTTGCTAATTGCCAATAATTTCCACCTGTTGTCTGTTCCATTTGAACAACAGCTGTGAAATTGATTGTCAATCAGTGTTGCTTTCAGCTGGACCTACACTATATTGAGATTTTAACGTTCAGAACAAGGCTTGTACATAAGGACAGGCGCTTTGGTGATGGTACCTAACTGTTGTATGTGAATGTTGCCTAATGCCCAAGACGTTGTCCTATCTGATAGTTTTCAGATAAACTAATGTAATTTTAAAATCCATTAATGGTGGAGAGATACATGTAGGGTGTTATAAGGCAAAGTATTTCCCACTATTTGACCAGTAACATTACATTCAGGGAGATTTTTGATAATATGAAATATATACTACTTTTGAAAGTTTAAGAAATAGATGAATTGGGTCATAACAATTCATAGTTATGTCAAGTGCTGTATAGCTTTAGTTTTGGAAGAGCAGTTGTTGCGGTGTGTGTGTCTGAGTGGCCTTGAGACGTGGGGACAGGGGGGCTGTGACTTGAAGGGACACAGACACACAGCTGGAGTGTGTTTATATCATGAAACATTCAATTTCACTGGGGGTAAAGGCAAAGTTTCCTTAGTAGGGCGTAAGAGGGAAGGAAAACACTTTATAGGAAGCGAGTGAACTTATGAACTTCTCAAGGCCTAATGGCCAAGATGGAAAAACACCAGTAATCGTGCTAGGGTGTGCTAGGCTGTGCCTGGTACATTGTCTTTTTTTAAAAAATGATACAGATCGGACTTGGAGATAATGGTTCCATGTGGTTCCATAATTGGACATAATGATTCCATAAGTTAGACATATGGGCAGAAGAAAATCATCAATTTGGACATAATTATGCAATGAGATTAGGATATAACAAAAAAGGGGTGGGGTGACACCACCCCATCCTTACTGAGGAACACCACCCCATCCTTACCATCCTTACTAAATTATGTGTACAAACCCTGTATCTGTGTGAGTGTTGTCTGAAGGCCTTTGGGGAGCATTCTCCATGCTGAAGAAGAATAAATGACCTGCACTTCTGAAATCTGAAGAGTCTTCTTGCATTTTTTTTTAGTTTGTTTTGATTCTTTTATTTTCCTTCAACAAACCGTTAAATTCGTCTTATTTTACCAACCATAAATAATACCTTGGCTTAGTAGTCAAACAAGTGTCAAGCGATGAATGTGTGTGAATGTGTGTGCAAATCAAAACAGTCTCAAGTTACACCAGACATGCAATTCTAATTCTTTTAAAATGAGGCATACAGAAACTGAATTCTTATCCCCCTTAAAGACCATCAGATTATTATTAGATTATCTGTTTTGTCCGTGCAAAGCATGTGTACAACAAAACGTCACATAAATCAGTTCTCACGCCACAAACCGCAGTAAGATCAGATTACTGTTTAGGCCAGTTAATCTAAAATAGAACAGAAAGTACTGAGCAAGTCTGAGCAGGACCGAATTATTGAGGATTATAGGTTATATCTTATGGTGAACCAGTTTGAGACTAGATTTTAGTCTTATATGGCTGTATGCCACCAAAATGTGTGTGTGTGTGTGGGGGGGGGTGTTTACATGAGCATTTACCAACATCGTTATTCCTTGAAATTAAACATGCTGTGCCTTTGGTTCTATATGTAAATGAGCACTTTTCCAGTTGCCTTCTTTTGCTCACCATATAATGCTTGATCCTCATGATCCTCTGTTCTCATGCACAGTAAGAGACCGTTTGCAGTCTGTTAACCAATGTGTTGTCACAAAGTGAGAACAGCCTACTTTCCTGAGAAGGCTTTGCTTCCTTTTGGACCTTGTCCTACTCTTTGTTACTCTTGATAAGATCAGGATATTTGATGATGAACATGCACAGGCAGCCTGGAGCGGTCAACGAATAAACAAGTCTTTAGAATGTTCCTCTGTTTCAGACTTTCCTCACCATCAGTAAGAATTCAGCCACGTTTACATGCAGCCTAATAATCTGTTAATAATCAAACGAATAGCCTAATTGCAATACAATACGTCCATATATACACTTCAATCGGAGTGGACTAGGCCGGTTGAGGCCATTCGGAATACAGTTTTCATCTGATTGAACGAGGTGGGAAATCCTGTAAATAATCCATTAAATGGATTATTTGGAAATGGAAGAATATCCATGTGAACGTCTATATCCAGAAAGTTTAAGTATGTTCTCCATGTTTGTCACTCGAGAATTTGAGGCGCTTTTTGTAGGTCAGATTTTAACAGGTTGAAGCCACGCCTCATAATAATAGGTAGGTTTAAAGACATTTAAATGTTGAATATTTAAAGTATTCATGCAATATTTCAACGTCTACTGCAAGTGCATATATTTTACTGCTGAAGTTTTTATTTACTGTCAGCATGTAGTTTTTATTTTTAACTTTTCTCTAAACATAGAAATAGCAACATTAATTATCTACGTAACATGATTATATAAGAAGCACTAACTAAAGTTAAATACAAATGAAATATTTGTAACTATCTTCAATACAAATGAAAATTAAATTCATCATTAGATAAACTTAGTAGCCAATTTGTAAGAACCCAGCACATTCCTTGTGCTCATGAGAGAAAACAGAGCAGGTTCTGACTGAACTTGAATTGAACTTATGAGTAACATAAGATTTATGGCTTGCACAGATCATGAAGATTTTGTTGATATTGTGGTATTGCCAGCTGGCGTGTTAAAGACCTGCCCACAAAGAGCTTCTGTATTCATGACAGCACAAAGAGACCCATGTTGTAAACAAAGGAAGAGTCAACTCCCCAACAAGATGTTACTCATTTCACGTCTCGCATGTTATACAAAACAGCATCCAACATGCGTAGAAATGCTCTGAATTATTTTCTACAGGTACAGTAATGGTCTAACTCACTCAGTCATCCATTAAACAGTGCTGGACAAGGTACCACGTAAAAGGGACCCCTTCCTACAGAATACACAGAGGTTAAAATTCACCGGTTACACCCAATTGTGATACAAATAAACGAGAGTGCTAACATATATTCATAATAAGTGAGAAGAGAGGAAAGACATTTATGGTCCAAAAACTGAGCCTCAGTGTGTGCTAGCCTGCAGTCCCAAGGTCATGAACAGCCTACCGTTGCGTTATCACCTGGCTGGTTTTCTGGCAAAGCAACAGAGATAAAGTTTATGCAGCGGAGATGGTCAACTCCTTTAATTTGTAGCGCACAAACACATTCTTCAGTACCAGGGTAGTCTTCAGGGTCACGGTCTGCACATACATGGAGCACAGAAGAGTTTGTCATAGTATTGTGTGATTGACCATAAAATCAATTATTAATAAGAGAACTTAGGGTTTTTTTGCAGTAGCACCCAGATCACAATTGAAATGTGTGGGGGGAGTTGCATCAGTCAAAAGCACGCTCGTCCCATGATCCCGTAATGTAGCCCAGACAGTTTGTTTAAAAAATAATACTGATTGCCGTTGGCCAGTTTGGCTGTAAAGAAATTTAAATTAACCATAACGATTCATGCAGTGCCCTCCATATTGTAACAGCACTTTGTATATACTTTGACTACACACACACACACACACACCACACACACACATATATAAAATGTGTGTGTGTGTGTGTATATACAGACCACAAAGGGCTAAAGTGCTGACAGCTTATAGAGACACGTAGTCTAAACGTTTTTTTTTTGTTTTTTTTTACACGCACCTTTAGAGCAGAGCCATTTGCATGTTTTATGTAGTCATTATCATAACTCCTATGCAAAGTTTCGACCATTGACAAAGGTAGATATTCAAATTCTACTAGAAAAACCACAGTGGTTCATTTTGTACTAATGGATCTGTTGAAACTGAAGCCCATGCTCTACTAATTTCTCCTTAACTTTCTTGTGTATGATTGCTTTTAATTATGTCTGACTTGGACCACAAAGAGTGATGGTCGATTGCTAATTTACAGAGATAAAACATAACTCAGCATGGCATGATATTACTTTTTGATTAATGGCTAAGCCAAGCATTCCTCCGAGCGCGTTCGGCAGTTCGAAAAGAAGCGGTGGTTGGTTTAAAAATCCCCTTTCTTCCTCATTCTGATGCTCGGTCTGCACTTCAGCAAGTTGCCTTGACCACCTCTACATACCTAAATGCATTGAGTTGTGGCCGTGTGATTGGCTGATTGGCTATTTGTGTTAGGAAGCAATTGAACAGGTGTACCTAACAAAGTGGCCAGTGAGTTTAGTGAGCAGGTGTGGATTTGCCTTCTCATGCCCTGAGCTGCTTCCTCTCTGATGAGCCTTGACCTACAGAAGCAGTTTAAGAGCTGAAAATACTGTTGAAATGTAAAATAAGAGACCTGATAACAGCAGTGACGAAAATCTGACACATGATTTTATATATATATATATATATATATATATATATATATATATAAATATATAATAAATATATATAAAATGTTTTTTTTTAAATGTAGTATAACATTGGTAAAAAAGTAAACATGAATTTGTTTTATACAAATTCCTAAATTAATAATAATCTTAATAATAATGTTTTATATTACAAATTGTTTCTCAAATATTGAAAATCGTTCATGTGATGAGCTGTTTTACAGATGCAGAGCGATTATAGAACAGGATATAAAAATAAAAAAATCAGAAAAATCCTAAGGCAAAAGTATTTAATCTTAGATCAAATCTGTAAATGTGGATACTGACTTTTGAACCTATGTCTGATATTTTAAGCATCTTTTCAAGCCCAGCAATTGACACCCACCCCGAATGGACATGATCCATAATTGTTTTTCTGTTTTTCTTTTCTTTCAGAACCATCAGTGCATTTCTAAAGGAAGGGGACAGACTGAGATCAGCAGCCACAATGCAAGTTTACACCACGACCCCGCCAACTGTCCAAAGGAGCAATCTACGTACTCCACAGCAGACTCCCTGCAGCAGACAGCCTGGCCCTACATCACAGAGTGGATATTGTACACAGAGTGTACAACAAAGGACATTAAACCAATGGAATGCCCCTCAATTTGTCGGATTAAACAATGGACAATCTTTCAGCTCTTCTGTCCAGCCTCATTCAAGTTCAGCTCGTTTGCAGTCAAGTCCTGTGAGCAGGAATGATCTACCTGGTCCACAACAGACTCTCAGTAGCGAGGGGCCTGGCCCTACATCACAGACTACATATTACAATGTGCAACAAAATACATTAATCCACTCAAATAATAATCAATCTCTTTGCTTAAGAAATGGACAGTCTTCCCAGCCTAATTCAGGCTTGCAGTCAAACCAAACTCCTCCGTTTCAGATCACTGGCCCTCGGAGTCAGTTGCTTTATAGTTCAGCTTCTTTAAAAGGTCCTTGTCCAAATGTTACTGTACAATTTCAACAGTCACCAGCTGCTCATGTCAAAGTCCCTACTGTAAGCTATCATTCCCAGTTATCACATACAAATACCACTTCTCAGGGCTGTAATAATATACCCCCCATTCAGAATGTTAGTTGGTTTCCTTCTGTTTCTAGCAGTGGAAGCTCTGTATTAGAGAATAACCAGGCGCAAGCTTCTGTTCCATCAAGGCATCACCCTTCAAGTGTGCAGTATAACAGAATGCAAATCATGCACCAACCTGCAGCCCAGCCTCAACAAACATCCCTAAGTGTTCAGCTCAGTCAGACAGCTCAGAGAATTCAGGTGAACCAAGGTCAAATAAGAGCAATAAGAAATGGTACATCATACAGCTCTACTGCACAGTCCTCTGCTGCAGCACAAGCGCCCATCGTGCCATCTCTGCTCCCATCTTACGGAGATCATCATACTATTAGTAGTCGGGGCCAGTCACAGCACAACGTAAATCAGGTTCAAAATTCATCATGCAGAACACAGAACGTCAGTCACAGCTGGGTAAAACAAGGTCAAAGTGGAGCGACGGGTTTCGTAATTCAGAGCCAACCAGGACAGACAGTAAATCAAAGCTCATCAGTTAGCCTGCCTCAGCCGCAGGTTTTTGGAGACATTCTTAAAGAGGTGCGAAAGATGCAAGCAGTGCAGCGCAACACCACTGTACCGATTTCTGGCCATCACAGCACAGCAAGCCTTCCTTCATTTCAAGCCTGTCAGTGCAACGCAGAGCCACAAGGTCTACAGGAAAACATCACAATGGCTATGTTGACTAGGACCTCCCAGGACATAACATCTCCTACTTTTCCTGCTAGTCAAGCACAGCTTCCCACCTTTTCTAGACCTAACAAATATTCTAAAGAAACTCTGTTGAGTTTTCTGCTACAGCGGGATCATGGACAAGTTCAAAGTCAAAGCAACAGTCCTCTGTCCTGCTCCAGTAGCAGCTTTAGAGCTCAAGTTTTTGAAAGTAGAGGTGGACGCCAGCAGACAGCAAGTCCTACTACCAGTGTGGCAGACTACCCTCAGACACCAGCATCTATCTTGCACAATAGCATTCCTTCAAACCCAAGCAAAAGAGTAATCCAGAGGGTTGGACCAGCACCCCCCAAAGATGTAGAAAGAGCAGTAGAGGGGAAACAGTCCAGCAGATTACAGACTGAGAGGAGTGATAAGAGACCTAGAGAGGTGGAGCACTGTACAGAACCAGCTGAGTGTCTGGAGCTGGTAATGGCACTGCAGAAAGCTGTTCGGCAGTTCCACAGAGCAGTTGCAATAGTTCCACCCATTTCTCATCAAGCTGATCCTGGGGAGAAGGAGGATGGCCCCCAAAGTGCTGATGACAGCCTGCCACTCAAGATTAATGCTGTCTGGAGTCTTGATAAGGACGGTGAAAGCTTGGAGAAGGAGATAATTGCACCAAGTCTGCCTGAAGAGATCAGCAAAGAGCCACTTGAGTTGTCTTCTGTAAAAATACCTCAGACACAGGAGGCTATCAAGCAGGGAAACAGATCTACGGTCAACATTGAAAGCTGTACTCCATCTGAAACTCAAAGCTTTGAGGTTCCCCAGGCTGAAAATAGACCTACATCAAAGTCCCCAAGCTCTAACACTTCTCAAGCACCTTTCTGCTGTATTGACTTAAGTGAAAGTCCAGTACAACAAAGTGTCCAAAATGAGTCTCATTCAGTCTTTGCTACATTTGATCTGTCCTCAGTTCCAGTAACTGCTTTTACGCTGGAGAAACTACGACACTTAGTGAAGTCCTTAGAGGACTCATCAGCAGAGAAAGAAAAGGAGACGGCTACGGACCTTAGAAAGTCTGTCCTTGCTCTCTACTGGGATGGAGATGTGAGAAACATACTAAAAGAAAGACAAGACGCACAGTGGCTAAATACTATAAATGAAATGTGCATTACAGAAGAGCAGACAGAAGTATTACAGTCCCTTGAACCTGAAAACTTAAAAAGACTGTCATGTCATTATCAAGTTTTGGAAAATGAAATCACCTTTTCAGATCAGTTCAGGTCATCATGGCTGAATGTTGATGGAAGTCCAGCTGATATAGACAAAGTTCTTGCAGAACCTGTTTCAGAATATGACTTCACATGGTGCAAGGATTCTTTGCAGTCAGTGCTTGATAGCACTATGAATCCTGACAACGGTCTTGTCCAGACTGGTGGAAAGGAGGAAGACCAAGCTTTGTCCACCCAAAAGGAATCATCTGAGACTACATCAAGTAACATTGCTGTGAATCCTGAACACGCTCTTGTTGAGGTTGGTGGAAATGATGATTCTGAGGACCTGCTTGCATCCACTCAAAAGGGATCATCAGAGACTACAGCAGATAATGCTACTAAACAGAATGTAATTTCAGACAGTGGCCTCTCGGAGCCTGAATGTGTAGCAGCTAATTTCCAGAATAATGCAGTTGTGCTTAAAAAGCCAGTGAACATATCATTAAAGAACCAAGAACACATCCAACTAAACTGTAAGACAAATCCTTGCTTGCAAAATGTAAATAGGAATTCTGCAGATTCAGCAGAAGGCAAAAAATATGCATCTTGCATCTCTAATACTAGTCAAGAGCCTCTTTCCACCCGTTCTGGACCTATTGATTATACTCAAGTTACTCTGTTGGACTTGCTGCTACAGAATAACTGTGGACAAGTTGACGGTCAAGGCAACAGTTACCTGTCCTGCACTAAAACCAGTTTTAGAGCTCAAGCTGAGAGCAGGGGTGGATACCAGCAAGCAGCAAGCCCTACCACCAGCGTGGCAGACTACTCTCAGGCACAAGCATCTGTCTCACACAATAGCACTCCTTCAAACCCAAGCAAAGGAGAAATCCAGAGAGTTGGACCAGCAACCCCCAAAGGAATGAGTGAAAATACAAATCCTGCAGATTTCATGCATTCAGCTGTGAAACAAAGTGCACTGAGTGAGAATGAGAGAAATGAATACCAAAAATATCTCCAAGACACTAGAAGGGATATGTTCTCACCACCTGTGAGCCCAAAGTCAAATCAAAATATTATTGAGCAAAAAAACAGAAAAGACGATGAGCAAATGTGTGCAGAATTGCCTGTCCCTCCATCACATCTAAACGGTTCAGATCAACATGTAGAAAATTATGGCAGCACTTGTGAGAGAGAAGATGTTTCCAATGCAAGTTCCCCCAATGACTCCCTATTGATGGACATCATAGTTCTTTCTTCTGATGATGTTACAACAATCTTCAAGTGCAACAAGCAGAATGAGGCCCCTCCGGATGATTCAAAGTTGTTTGCCATGCTTCCTCTCACTCAGCCAAACGACCTATATGGAAGGGCAGTGATACCACCCAGTCATGTAAGATTTACCTGTCCTCATGTGACGGACATAATCTCTGACGATGGCCATTTCTGCTCCAAGTGTTGGGACGAGACACCATTGCTTGATATAGACCTGGAAGAAGCTCTGTTGAGCCCAGAGGAGGGTGGACCTAATATCACAAGCAGCCCTATTAGACCAGTTGAAACACAGTTGAAACGACTTGAACTAACTCAACCAACATGTTCAGACAATGCCAGGATAACTGAGTCAGTCCTAGTCGCCCCAGAGGTTGATGACTCTGAAATCATTAGAGCCCCAGCCAAACCAGGTGTTGAGAGACAAAGCCCTAGTCCGCAGTCTGGCAACCTACCAGTTCAAGAATTATTTGAGCCTGCAGTGAGTTCAAAGCCAGTTCTAGAGGAGATCTGTGGGGTTGAGAGTTCAGCCAGAGCAGAGTTGCCCTCGGCCATCGCACACTCAGAAAAGACAAAGTCATCCCAAACCAACATATTAGTAAAAAGACTTTCTTCATCAAAGTACCTGTCACATAAAAAGCGCAAACTCTCCAAAGCTCTGGCAGTGGCTGCAGACGATGATCTGTTCAGCCATGATGTGATGAAAGCTGGTGCCCATAAACAGCAGTCAGGTGTTCACAGTTTTACCTCTAGTGGTGATGGCCAGAATTCTGGATATGAAAGGAATAAAAAAGTCAGGGGAGAAGAAAAACGCACTCCGATCAAGATCGTAATTCAAACCATTAAACATTCCACTCAGACTGAAACAGTTGGAAAGGCACCTTTTAAGCTTCAAGTATCAAATGCTTTTGAGCCTCATCAGCCCAAGAACATAATACCTCAGAAGCTAGAGGGAACAATATGTTCTCCACAGTCAGGTTCTGCTGAAATTCAACACCCAAAGCATGGCTTAACAAAACAAGCTGGACAAAAGAAAAGCGTAAAGAATGTGAAATTTTTGTTGTATGGGACCAAGAATAGTAATAGAGATTTTCTTCACAAATGCCATGATGGAGGAATGTCTTCCTCAGCTCCTGTTTACATCTCTGTTTCTGCTGCTACTCATGCTGGCATGAGCTACACGGATGTGCCTTCAGCAAAGCAAAAGGTCTACAGTCAGTGGAGCAGTTCGTTTGTGCAAAAACAAAATACTTTCTCACGTAGGAAATACCAAAAGAAGTTTGAGCGTGAGCTCAAGAACAGAATAGAAATACAGAAACAAATAATGAGAGAGAGAGCCATGTACAAACCTGGGAGGGGGGGAGCAGCTGACAAAGGGCCTGAAGCATAAAGGGGACAAAGATACAACACATGAACCCAAAAAGTTGAAGACCACCATTATTGGGGATTATTTTAATTGAGTGTAATTTGCAACAGTATTCTGTTGGTAAACTTGGTACATTGATCACCTTGTGAGACAATAAGTTTGTACCATTTGTCAGAATTAAACTGAGATGCTTTGGCAGTTTCCCCCGCGACCCGAACCCTGGAGAAGCGGAAGATGATGGATGGATGGATGGCTTTTGGCAGTTGTACGTGTTGACCAATAAGGTCCCTCTAAATACTCTAATTGGAGCTTCAGGGCTAATGTCAGCTGATCCCACATGCCGTACTCTCGGGAGCTTCAGTGACTGTAGTGGCTAATAGGAAGAGGCCAGGATGGACAGGACCATGTTCTCTTTCCAGTTGCTGTAGCATTTTTACTGTACTTCAGGAGGTTGTTGTTAAGTTTGTATATATTTGTACTGTGCTTTGTTGAATAGCATTGAGTGCATTTCTCTTTTTATAAAGTTTACACTTTTTGCTGCTTTGTTATTGATGTGGTGCTGTAGATTTGTGTATTTTTTATAATACAGTTTTTGCATTTTTACAGAAACTGTTGTACTGTGTTACTTCATGAATTTCTATAAGACTTATTTAATCACACACATACTCACATTCTTACAGCAATTTGATTACATTTGGTTACGTTTGGTTACATTTTGACCAGTCACCTGACACTGGTGCTGTATTTTGTATCTCCATTTTTCTCATTTTCCATTTTTTGATGTAACTGGAAAAAGGCAGCTGTACTTTGTTAAAATTTCATGATGAATGGACCAACAGAAGTGGTCCAAAATTACTTAAAAATGACTTCCATTAAAGTTTGGGAACCTTTTTCCTTGTCCTGTAAAATTAGTCATTTGGAAATACAAAGTACATGCAAAAATATGTGGTGTGCGCTGGTGTGAGTTGCCTTGTACAAATCATTTAATGGGGGCATTGAGGGGCATTTTACAGTTGTTTGGCTCACATAGGAAATCATAACATCACACAGGCTCAAAGTGGTCAGGCTTTATGATTAGGTCTCAAACTCAACATTATACTGATGAAAATACAATGACAGTAGATAAGTGACCCACATCCTCGGAAGAGTGTTCTTTCACCGACAATACAAAACGTTCCTCTGTACGTTGTGTGCAGTTGCATACTCCCACCAGAGAGGCCCCAAAATTTACGTAGTACAGTATACAGTTGCGAACACTGGCAGGGATGAGACTGTGGCTAAAAGGTTATTTACCATTTCAAAATGATGATGAAGTGTGCTTTGAAATTAAATGTTTTTTGACATCTATTAATATTTGTCATGGAAATCCTGACAACAGAACGAATCCCAAGTTTTGAATAAGCAAGAATTATTTATATTATAGTAAATAAAATCATGCAGACCAGAGAATCAAGAGATGTGAGCGCCCACTCTGAAGTGGTCTCCCTTTACAAAGGGGTTTTATACTCCAAACTGGGTGTTTGCTAACCCTAGGCTACCAAATAAGGGAGGGTTTGACAGCTGCTGTTACAAGTCTTCAGCAGATTTCTGTTAATATAGCCATATCAGGTTGGGAGTACATGCAGCATCTTCTGGTCATGCTGTATGTGCATGACCAGAGATGCCCTTATTAGAATTATTATATACTTATTATTATATGCCTGATGAGTGGAGAAGCCGTGTATTGGTCCCCATTTTTAAGAACAAGGGCGATGTGCAGAGCTGCAGTAACTACAGAGGTATAAAGTTGATGAGCCACACCATGAAGGTATGGGAAAGAGTTGTTGAAGCAAGGCTAAGGCGATAGGTTCAGATCAGTGAGCAGCAGTTTGGTTTCCTGCTCAGAAAGAGTACCACAGATAACATTTTTGCATTGAGAGTGTTGGTAGAGAAGTACAGAGAAGGTCAGAAGGAGCTACATTGTGTCTTTGTGGATCTAGAGAAGGTATATGATAGGGTGCCAAGAGAGGAACTGTGGTACTGTATGAGGAAGTCAGGTGTAGCTGAAAAGTATGTTAGGGTGGTGCAGGACATGTATGAGGATAGTGAGACAGTGGTGAGGTGTGCAGTTGGAGTGACAAATGGTTTCGAGGTGAAGGTAGGGTTACATCAGGGATCAGCTTTGAGCCCCTTCTTTTTTGCAATGGTGATGGAAAGGTTGACAGATGAGGTCAGGCAGGAGGCTCCATGGACCATGATGTTTGTAGATGACATTGTAATTTGTGGTGAGAGTAGAGAGCAGGTGGAAGAGAATCTGGAGAGGTGGAGGTTTGCACTGGAGAGGAAAGGAATGAAGGTCAGTAGAGACAAGACGGAATACATGTGTGTGAATGAGAGGGAGTCAGGTGGAAAGGTGAGGATGCAAGGAGTAGAGGTCATAAAGGTGGATGACTTCAAATATCTTGGCTCAACCATCCAGAGCAATGGACAGTGTAGAAAAGAGGTGAAGAAGAGGGTGCAGGCAGGATGGAGTGGGTGGAGACGGGTGTCAGGGCTGATGTGTGACAGAAGGATAGCAGCAAGAGTGAAAGGGAAGGTCTACAAGACAGTAGTGCGTCCTGCTATGATGTATGGTTTGGAGACTGTGGCTCTGTCTAAAAGACAGGAGGCTGAGCTGGAGGTGGCGGAGATGAAGATGCTGAGATTTTCGTTGGGAGTGACGAGGATGGACAAGATTAGAAATGAGCAGATCAGAGGGACGGTGAAGGTGGAGCAGTTTGGAGATAAAGCCAGAGAGGCCAGGTTGAGATGGTTTGGACATGTGTTGAGGAGGAATAGTGGATATATTGGGCAAAGAATGTTGGAGTAGAAGGAGAAGAGGTAGACCTCAGAGAAGGTTTATGGATGTGGTGAAGCTGGACATGGAGATGGTTGGTGTAAAAGTAGAGGTGGCAGTAGATAGGGCAAGATGGAGGCAGATGATCCGCTGTGGCGATCCCTAAAGGGAGCAGCCGAAAGAAGAAGAAGAAGATCACTAGTTGTCTTTGATGTTTTTATGCTTGCAGCAAGGAAGCAAACTACATACAGGATGTAGTCTGAATGCAAATGCTCAAACATCAGAATGTGCATGTGGCTTATATATTCTACTGGGTGTTAATCTTTCATCCTCAGGCGCTTGTTTCCCATACCCTTAGGCAGTGTCCCGCCTCCAGCTCCAGTTAATTCTTGTCTAACACATCCCGTTTTGACATGCTAAGCCAAAGTGCTTGTTGTGCTGATGTACGCACGTACATCAGTAGCCTATATCAGCAATGTATGTCGGGCAAAGAGCGCCTGTCTGCCTCATGTACATGCATGGTTACACATCAGAAGCATAGAGTATAATACTGATTTTTCTAACACTTGGCCTCGTCATCATATTTTTTCTATTAAAAATGCTAATGAGGTATCTGAGCTTTCATATGAAACTCGATGTTATGAGTTTGGGGCCTCATATAATCTAGCTGTGTGGGTCTGAAATTTCATATGGAATGTTTAGTTAAGAGGGCCCTGGTCTACAGCTCAATGGGCCTCTTTCTCTCCCCTTTTTCTCTCTCTCTCTCTCTCATTTCCAAACAAGATGAAGTCATTTAATCAGTTCCGTATGTGTCTTACTTTCATGTAAGCAACCGGGCTATAAAGCCTGGACTCAGAGCTATTTCTGGAGAGGTGTTTTTGGCTTTCATTCTCTCTCAGACAAACCCGGGTGTCTGATTTGACATTGATCTTCCTATGCAATCATTTTTTTTATATGCAAGCAAGAGGGTGTCAGTGGAGATTTCCTGATCATCTTCACATCATCGCTATTTGAATAAACAACACTAACCTTATTTCCAAGCCAAGAAATATATATATATTTTTTCAATTATCACAGGCGAAGGCTGCTCTCAAGCCTAACTTTCAACTTTATACCCATTTATTACTTTGGATTTATGTGTTTGAATTTATTTCTGCTGCATGGGCACTTTTCTTTTTTTCTGAATGGCAATTTCAGTGTTTCATGATATAAACACACTCCAGTGGTGTGTCTGTGTCCCATCCAGTCACAGCTTTTCATAAGGCCTCCTTGTCCCAAAATCTCAAGGTCACTCACAGATACACACACACACACACACACACACATACAGCAACAACTACTCATCCACAACTAAAGCCATGTAACACTTTAATTATTTCATATTATCAAAAAATCTCCCTCAATGTAACGTTGATAATGGTCAAATAGTGGCAAATACAGAAACTTTGGGGACTACTTTGCCTTATAACACCCTACATGTATCTCTCCACCATTAATGGATTTTAAACATTGGGTTAAACACTGGTTACACTGTAACCCCAATGTTTATCTAAAAACTATCACAGTGTAATGTTTTGGGCATCAGACAGCCAATTCTTCACTATTTCATGTAATAACTCTCTGCAAGGAAGCTTTCAGAGGCAATAAACTCTCCAGACGTCTGGTTCCTATCACAACCATTCTCCAAGTTTCTCAAAATCAGAGCATTTCACATCAAACCACTCTGAATGACTTTTTGTACATATTAACAATTTAATTATCCAGAAATGTTGAGAGAAATTGGTGGAATTTCCTTTGAATTTAGCTTAACGGTCCACTTCAAGCTTAGTGGGTTCTGCTAAAAGAGTCCAGGAAAGATCTGTTCCCACTCATTTAAGCCACAATTCGTGAGCAGCCCTGAGAGACTGTGGTAAAGTTACTTCACCATCACTTGGTTAGACAATCTCTGCTTCAGCTCCGCTCACAGAATTACCGTTTGGAGATGAAGGAATCTTGGCAGATCTTTGATTAAATATATTTTTACTGGGCTAGTCATCTTTTTGAAAGAAGGGTATTCATCTGAGGTGAGGTAACTGGGAATAAGCCAAAAATGGAAATCAGCCAAAGGGAATGACTTCGCCCTTTTCTTTAGATTAGGTTAAATAAGGCCAAGGACAACTAAGCTCTGCTAACACTTGGTGAAATCAGAACTACATGTGATTGACAAATAATGGTGTAACGCCTGGGAGCGAGGAAGCGGACGCATACGCTGAGATAAGAGAGTTTTATTTTGGGCAAATCCAGGGTCGTGGTCAGAATAGTCCAGGCTCAAATAGCCAACATGGATCGAATAGGGGACAGACAAGATGAATTACAACCATGGAACACAATGAAACCCTTCCAACAGAACAATCAAACAAACGTACAAATCAAACAGCACATACATCAAACAAGCCTATAAACATATCCAACTGTCACATATTATGTACCTAAAGGGCACCCGTAGTTGCATGAGTTGCATGACTTGTTAATCAGAGACAGGATTGTTTGTGGTATTAAGGAAAACCAAGAGCTTGGTAAGGCTGGGCTGCTAAGAGATACACATCTGACATTGACAAAGGCCATACATATCTGTTGTGCAAATGAAGTGACACCCAGTCAAGTGAAAGTGCTCAATGAAGAAGTTGAAATAAACAAGGTCAAATTCGTCAGAAATACAAAACAGAATGACAGAAACAAAACAAAGACAGTTTGTTTTGAACACAAAAATAAATCCAAACTAGAAGCAACAGAAGCAATCTGTTCCAGATATGGTTAGGAACATAAACAACGTCCTGCCTATGGCCAAGTGTGCAAATCCTGCAACAAAAAGAATCACTTCGCCAAAATGCAAAATGTGCAAAACAAAAAATCAGAGCAGTATGATGAGAAAAATGCATACAGTAGAACAAAAGGCAGAGCAGGAAGGTTTCTTCATTGGAACGGTTTAAATCAAAAGAACAGAAAATCAGAAAACCATTGGCATTGTCACAACAGAAGCCCAAAGTGAAAGGAATAATTGGACTGAAAACCTCAAAATAAACAAGAACATTGTCTTCAAGTTGGACACTGGTGCTGAATGCAATGTCATCTCAGCAAAGGTCTACAAGTCACTCAGACTTGGAACAAAGCTCAAAAATTCAGCTTTAAAAAAACTGCTCACATATTCTGGCCACCACATGTCACCATTGGGAAAGCTAACACTCACCTGTGAACCAAAAGCCAAAAATGCAAAATTGAATTTCACATTGTTGGCAGTGAGGTACCAGCGATACTAGGATGTGAGACATGCAAGATGTTAGGCATGGTTAAAAGAGTGCATGGAATCACAACTGAAAATGACATTTTAAAAGACTTTGATGATCTGTTCACTGGTCTTGGATGCCTACCAGGGCATCACCACATTCAAGTAGATCCCAAGGTCTCACCAGTGATTCATTCGCCAAGAAAAGTCCCGATTGCCCTGAAAGACAAAATCATTGATGAACTACACAAAAAGAAGAGAAATTGGGTGTAATCACCAGACAGCATGAACAGAATGACTGGGTAAACAGCATGGTCACAGTGGTGAAACCACACAAGATCAGGATATGTATTGATCCCCAAGACCTTAATAAAGTAATTAAATGAGAACACTACCCACTGCTCACAGTGAAAGAGGTGGTTTCCAGCATGCCAAATGCAAAAATATTCTCTGTGCAAGATGCCAATCAAGGATTTTGGCAGATCAAACTTGAAAATGATAGCTCCAAGCTCTGAACATTTAACACACCCATTGGGAGATACAGATTCCTTCTACTTCCTTTTGGGGTGTCCTCAGCCTCTGAGGTATTTTAAAAGGTCAATTGCAGAGATGATTGAAGGCCTGGAAGGTATTGTCAATGTTATGGATGATATCTTAGTCTGGGGTGAAACAGTCGAGGAACATGACAGCAGACTCATCCAAGTGCTGAAAAGGGCAAGACAGTGGAATTTGAAACTCAACAAAAACAAGAGAGCTATAACACATATGCCTACACCAGAAAATGAGCAAGCACTCATGAGATTCATGGGCATGGTCCAGTACCTTTCCAAGTTTATTCCCAACCTGTCAGAAGTCAGTGCACTTCTCAGAAAACTGCTTGAGCATGACACTCAGTGGCACTGGGAACAAAGTCAAGCACAAAGCTTTGAAAAGCTGAAATCTCTGCTCACAAACGCTCCCACACTAAAGCTCTATGATGTCAAAGTACCTGTGACACTCTGTAGATGCGAGCTCAGAAGGCATTGGAGCAGCTGTTCTTCAGGATGGAAAGCCAGTGGCTTATGGATCTTGTGCATGTACTGACTTACAACGCAGATACGCACAGATAGAGAAGGAACTGCTTGCCATTGTCTATGGTTGTGAAAAGTTCCACCAGTATGTGTATGGCAAAGAAATTCTGGTTAAAAGTGACCATAAGCCTTTAGAGACCATATTCCAAAAGCCGTTGCACAAGGCCCCACCAAGGTTACAGCAAATGTTGCTCAGGTTTCAAAAATACATTTTCTGTGTCGAATACAAACCAGGCAAAGAAATGCACTTCACAGATACACTCTGAATGAGCGCACATCTGAATGAGCAGACTGAAGACTTGCTAGGCGAACAACTAGAAGTGAACTAGATCACGGCACAGCTGCCCATATCCGAAGAAAAGCTAACCACATTCCAAAAGGCAACAGCTAACGATCCAGAGACGAACTACTATGCACAATGACTATGGATGGATGGCCCAATGAGAAAAATGCCGTCCCAAAGGAAATCCAAGCATATTGGACATTCAAAAAGGAAATAAGCTATACATCAGGACTGCTGTTCAAAGCTGCCAAAATCATCATACCAAATCAATTACGGCAAGAAATGCTGAACAGAATCCATGAATCACATCTTGGACTGGTAAAATGCAAAGAAAGAACAAGGGACATATTGTACTGCACTGGCATATCAGTTCAAATAGAGGACTTTGTGTCACAATGTGCTGTGTGCAATGCCAACAGAAACAGCTATCTCTGAGAGCCTCTACTGTCCCATTCACTGCCAGGAAGACCATGGTCCTGGATGGAACTGACCTGTTCCACTGCAAAGGAGCAGAGTACCTCCTATGTGTAGATTTCTATTCCAAGTTCCCTGAGATCAGCAAACTTTCCAACACAACCGCTCAAGGCATCATCATGTCTCTAAGATCAGTGTTTGCCAGGCATGGCATACTAGACATTGTTGTGTCTGATATGGTCCACAATATGCCAGTGCAGAATTCAGCAACTTTGCAAGAGACAGGTAGTTCAAACATATAACGTCAAGTCCGGGACATGCACAGTCAAACGGCCAAGCAGAAAGAACCGTGCAGACCATCAAGAATCTACTCAAGACAGCTCAAGATGGTAAAGGTGATCCATACATTGTGCTGCTGGAATATCGTAACACGCCACTAGAGGGCATAGGTTACACACCAGCACAGCTACTGATGGGCCTTCGATTGAAATCCAAACTCCCTACCTCCAATGTTCTATTAACACCTGAAAGCAAAATTCAGATTCAGGACAAGCTGGAGAGGAGACAAC
Organism: Pygocentrus nattereri; assembly: GCF_015220715.1. Lineage (NCBI taxonomy): Eukaryota > Metazoa > Chordata > Actinopteri > Characiformes > Serrasalmidae > Pygocentrus > Pygocentrus nattereri. Next base: position 50,352,013 of record NC_051211.1, read on the forward strand.
TAAAGCGGAAGAGCTATTATGACAGACAGACAAAGAGCCTGCCAAGCATATACACAGGAGAGAAGGTGAGAATTCAGAGAAGGCAACATTGGCAACCTGCTATTGTGATCAGCAAGCATGAGCAGCCAAGATCATTCATTGTTCAGACGCCAGATGGAAGAACCTACAGGAGAAACCGAAAACACCTCCTCAAAACAGCTGAAAAGGACTTCCCATCAACCTCACCCAATGTTGTTGCTGATTCTTGTTTCGAGCCGCAGGTCAGTGAAACCAGTTCACCTGCTGAAACTGGTATTGCAGAACAATTTGATTTAACTGAGAATCCTTTGAGAGAGGAATACTTCACAAGGTCTGTAAGACAAGTGATAATGCCAGCGAGATACAAGGACTGAATCTCGGACACACACATACACAGGACACAGTTTAAGTTACTGTCGATCAGCTGACTGGATTGAAACTTACTGTCATATATGCATCGCAGAAATGTTCAGATTATAATGCAAAGTCAAGCTATTCTTGTACATATGCTGTCGCATGCACAGTTCATGTAGTTAGCAAACATCTCTTCCCTTATTATGTTTGGAGAGCATTATAGTCTGAAATTGTTTGTATTAACGTTGTTGACGTTAGGTTCTGCACAGCCCAAAGCATGTACATTTACAAAGTTATATGCATGTTCAATGCAAAAAAAAAACTTCAAGTGTGGGGATGTCACATATTATGTACCTAAAGGCCACCCGTAGTTCGAAAACGCGCACATGTACGTAATGAGGCAAGTAAACAATAAAGATGCAAGGGTGAGCTGCATGTGTTGCCCCTCGTCCATACTTTACACCATCAAAGACCAACATAGACCAGGGCAAACACGGGGATTATATAACAAGGGATAACAAGGGACAGGCAGAAAACAGGTGGAAACAATCAGGGGCAGAGTCACAAAACAAGGGGCCAGACCGGGAATCAAAACAAAGAAAGCACGTGGACTAAAACACAACACAAACACATGGACAGGACTGGAAGGGGCTAATCGTGACTGGGAGGGGCCAACAACGCAGAACAGGAGCAGACACAAATGGAGAACACAGACACAGAAGTGGGAGCAGTGACAAAACTCTACTTGCTACATTTCCTTCGGGATCAATAAAGTATCTACCTGTCTATCTAGCTATCTGTCTTTCTGTTAGAAAAATCAGTATTATACTCTAGGTCAATGATCAGTATTATATCAGTATTGTAACACCTTACTAATAACTGTATAATCATCTATGCACCCCTGACCTACCAGTACACTTTGTCTCCCTGACCTACCTGTACACTTTGCCTCCCTGACCTACCAGTACACTTTGTCTCCCTGACCTACCTGTACACTTTGCCTCCCTGACCTACCTGTACACTTTGTCTCCTTGACCTATCAGTACACTTTGTCTCCTTGACCTATCAGTACACTTTGTCTCCCTGACCTATCAGTACACTTTGTCTCCCTGACCTATCAGTACACTTTGTCTCCCTGACCTACCAGTACACTTTGTCTCACCCCTGACTGATCGGTACACTTCTCCTTCTGTGATGTATAAACACAGGAGTACCGATGGGACATTTCTCCTTTTGTGATATATTAAGACAAGGGGTAACAATGGAGACTTTAAGAAAAGCAGAACAGTTGCACTGGCTTAGTGTGGGGAACAGGAGGCGTCAGTCAGGAATGTATTTGAAACGGGGTGTTGTTCTAACCACTAAGGGAGGTATATAAGCAAAACGCGCCAAGTGTACTTCGAGCATTCGCTATCTATCTATCTATCTATCTATCTATCTATCTATCTATCTATCTATCTATCTATCTATCTATCTATCTTCCCATTTTACTAGTTGCAGTTAGTTAATACACTAGATGGCGACATATTACCACTGTCTCCTGCGTGGTGTGGTTCTCAATAGCGTGACCCTGAACGAGAATCACTTAACTTAAACTTCAGTATAAAATAAGCTGAAATAATAATCTATAGCATTTATATATAATATAAATATAATTCTATATAATATCCAGAATATATGTTATATATTAAAAACATCCAGAATCCATACAGCACAGTGCAAAAGTCAGAAACTTCCCTTCATTTATTTCATTTCCAGTCAAAATGATCTTTAAATTAGAATTCCACCAATTTTTCTAATCTTCTGCATAATTAAATGATTAAGTTGCAAATAAATTTGATGTGTGAAAGGCTCTGTTGTGAAAAAACTACCCAAGTCAGAATTGTTCACAGTGGTGTTGATGGGAACCAGACATCTGAAGAGTTTAATGCCTCTAAAAGCTCCTTATACAGAAACGTATTACATGACAACGGTCATGAATACACTGCCTGATTCCTCAGATATTATTTTGTATTAGTTTTGCTTTATGTTTTTGGCCTAAAGTATATAGTATATGATATTCATGTTGGGGAGGTACATGTAGAGGTGTGGAAAAATATCCCTGCAGATGGCTTTGAGAACCTGAAAGTGAGTCTCCTGAAAAGAATGGACACACTAAATATCAATTTAGTATTATGTTTAGCTGAGGGGCATAGAGCGCAGAGGGCGCCAACTTTCTGCAGAGTCAATCGCTACAGACCTCCAAACTTCATGTGACCTTCAGATTAGCTCATGAACAGTGTAGAGAGCTTCATGGAATGGGTTTCCATGGCCGAGCAGCAGCATCCAAGTCTTACATCACCAAGCACAATGCAAAGCGTCGAATGCAGTGGTGTAAAGCGCCGCCACTGGACTCTAGAGCAGTGGAGACGTGTTCTCTGGAGTGACGAGTCACGCTTCTCTGTCTGCTAATCGGGGGGGATTATGGTGTGGGGTTGTTTTTCAGGAGTTGGGCTCGGCCCCTTAGTCCCAGTGAACGGAACTCTTAATGTTTCAGCACCAAGAGATTTTGGACAATTTCATGCTCCCAACTTTGTGGGAACAGTTTGGGCCCCTTCCTGTTCCAACATGACTGAGCACCAGTGCACAAAGCAGGTCCATAAAGACATGGATGAGTGAGTTTGGTGTGGAAGAACTTGACTGGCCTGCACAGAGTCCTGACTTTAACCCGATAGAACACCTTTGGGGTGAATTAGAGCGGAGACTGTGAGCCAGGCCTTCTCATCCAACATCAGTGTCTGACCTCACAAATGTGCTTCTGGAAGAACGGCCAAAATTTCCCATAAACACACTCCTAAACCTTGTGGAAAGCCTTCCCAGAAGAGTTGAAGCTGTTATAGCTGCAAAGGGTGGGCCAACATCATATTAAAACCCTATGGATTAAGAATGGGATGTCACTCAAGTTCATATGCGAGTGAAGGCAGACGAGCAAATACTTTTGGCAATATAGTGTATATATCAGTGAAAAATAGCACGATACATGAAAATTGTAGTTCAGCTACTACCCCACATTTTGACTGAAGTATTTGCACTTGGGGACTGTGAATAATTAAGGTGCTCCACTGCAGCGGCATCTGAGGCATGCGTGGCTTTTTCCTCGGCTTTGCGCTATTATGCTTCTAGTAATGTTTTGTTGTGGGGTGCCAGCTTTAACTGTGGTGGGTCATTCTCAGCACTGCAGTAACACTGATGTGGTGGTGGTGTGTTAGTGTGTGTTGCGCTAGTGTGAGTGGATCAGACACCGCAGTGCTGCTGGACACTGTGTCCCCTCACTGTCCACTCTATTAAACACTCCTACCTTGTCAGTCCACCTTGTAGATGTAAAGTCAGAGACGACAGCTCATCTGCTGCTGTACAGTTTGTGTTGGTCATCCTCTAGTCCTTCATCAGTGGTCACAGGTGCCCACAGGACGCTGTTGGCTGGATATTTTTGGTTGGTGAACTATTCTCAGTACCTGCTCTGTGAGGGTCCATGGGGGTCCTGAGCACTGAAGAACAGGGTAAAAGGGGGTAACAAAGTATCAGAGAAACAGATGGACTACAGTCTGTAACTGTAGAACTACAAAGTGCACCTATACAGTAAGTGGAGCTGATAAAATGGACAATGAGCGTAGAAACAAGGAGGTGGTCATAATGTTAATATCCATTATGTATGATATTAAAATCTTAAATAGATCAACATTTAGGCTAATGTTAGATGACTTGAGGGCATTGACTTGATTTGAGACATAACGACAGTGAATAAACAGGCAAATTACATTGTCATGTGTGGGGCTCTTTCATTTTTGGCACCATTGCTGAGCGGTCAGCCATACATGACATTCATCTAGAAGCAAGGGGTAGTAGCAGCATGTTGGTGGTGGGGGGTGGGATGGTGTGCACAGATCAAGCTGGTAGGATTTGCTGACTCAGTGCTGGCAGAGAGAATGAGCGAGGGGCAATAGATTTTCCTGAGCTGAGAAACTGCAGTAGGTTGCAGCTGGAATACTCATGAGCGCAGAAGACTACAGCAGTGCTGCTCTCTCTCTCTCTCTCTCTCTCTCTCTCTCTCTCTCTCTGCCACTGGCTGGACTGATCACAGAGCATTCTGCAGCATGTGACAGCCTCTGCAGGCATGCAGGTGGCAGTCATGCAACACAAGCATCCAACCCTAATAATACTGCTACTGCAGTAAAAGCACTTGCAGCCAGCACAAAACCATGACTGTCACCAGTTACAACCAAACGCCCCAGAGATATCAGGTGGATTTGTTTATTTATTAATCTGTCTAATTATTTATTTGCTTATTTCGAGGATGGACTACTCACATATTCCACCAGATGTAGCTAAAGTGTCAAACTCGGCCTTCACTTACTGTAAAACCTTGTTTTGTGCACTGCTACTTAAAGGGGACCTCCACCAATTTATAAAAAATTCTGCGTAATTAAACTGTTGACATGTAAAGTCATTCGGAGTGGTTTGGTGGGAAACACTCCAAGAGACACAACTGTTCACAGTGGTGGTGATGGGAACCAGACGTCCACCTCTAAAAGCCCCCTCACAGAAAGTCATTACATTAAATAGTTATTAATATGCTGCCTGATGGCTGAGACAACAGTTTTGTGATAAAGTTTTGGCTTTAAATGTATTTTAATTTGTCCATGCATGGCGGAGGGATACACGCGGGACGTTGTAGAGCAAAGTAGTCCCTAAAGAAAACTTTTTTTCCCCAGATTTTTCACCATTTTACCATCATCAAAACTGTTTTGTAGATGTGGAGACCCCTGGTACCTCTGGTTCCTATCACCGCTGTAAAGAAATCTGAGTGTTAAGTTTCTCCACCTCACCTCAAACCACTCTGAATGAATCTGAGTTACTAAATCATCCTCTCTCTCCCTCTCTCTCTCTCTCTCTCTCCCCCTCTCTCTCCCCTCTCCCTCTCCCCCCTCTCTCCCTCTCTCCCCCTCTTTCCCTCTCTCCCCCTCTCTCTCCCTCTTTCCCCCTCTCTCTCCCTCTCTCTCTCCCTCTTTCCCCCTCTCTCTCCCTTTCTCTCCATCTTTCCCCCTCTCTCTCCCTTTCTCTCCCTCTTTCTCCCTCTCTCTCCCTCTTTCCCCCTCTCTCTCCCTCTCTCTCCCTTTCTCTCCCTCTTTCCCCCTCTCTCTCTCCCTTTCTCTCCCTCTCTCTCTCCCTCTTTCTCCCTCTCTCTCTCCCTCTCTCTCCCTCTTTCCCCCTCTCTCTCCCTCTCTCTCTTACGGAGGTGTGACATGTGCTCTTCACTGAAGTCGAGCGTGCGCGCTTTTAACAGTTCGCGCGGCCGTTTGGCGCAGTGCGAACAATCCGCACGCGCTCTCTCCGCCCTCTCTCCCTCCGCGCGCGCCGGCGGGTCGGTGCCGCGAGCATCTTCCCACTCACTCCCTCACTCCCTCACTCATCGCCATAACAACCGGCTCGGTCCTCGTCGTGTCCTCCGTTCCCGTTGCCGCTTCTCTGGAGGAGCGCGCACACGCGCTCGCGCGGACAGATAAAGCCCCCCCCCCCCTCTATGAGTGGGTTACGTCAAAGCCGTTTAAAGCCGTTGCAGGTGTGCGGCGGCGGGAAGCGCGCGCGTGTCTCTCTCTCTCCGTAACAGGCGTTAGGAGAGAAGGAGGGCGGTGGGGGTCTCTGTTCGGTCCCGTCTATCCGCATCGTGTCTCTGTACAGCAGCAGGAAGTGTAACTCGAACCGTGGGAAAGCGGCGTGTTCTCCTCCGGGGATCCAAGAAAAAGCTACAGCCGCCGCCGTCCGTCCGTCCGTCCGCGGTCCTCCCTCCCCCGGTTCCGCCACCATGGCTCGGGAGAACGGAGAGTCGGGCAAAGACTCGTGGAAGAAGCAAGTGGACGACATCAAGAAAATATTCGAGTTCAAGGAGATCCTCGGAACGTGAGTGACTTTGTTTGTTATTGTTTTCTTCTTGTAAGGTCATGAGGCTGAAGTCGGCTACTTGTTCGAATTATCCCGTTCCACCTTAAATGGTGCAGCAACTGCCGCGCCGTTTAGGGTGGAAAGGGGGGAAAATCATACTAGAAACTAGATTAAAAAGGCTCAGTCGCCAGAATATAACTGCTGCACCGTTTAAGGTGGAACGGGACAATTCCAACGGGCGAATACGAAGCCTCAGGCGCCCGAATATAACTGATGCACCATTTAAGGTGGAACGGGGAAATTTGTACAAGAAACTGGAGAATAGACAGCCCCGGGTCTCACGGTGTAGCAGCTGCACCATTTAAGGCGGAACAGGAAAATTCGAACAAGATACTGGAGAAAAGACAGCCCCGGGTTTCACACTGTAACCGCTGCACCATTTAAGGTGGAACGGGGAAATTTAAATAAGAAGCCAACTTGAGCCTCGTTTCTGTTTCAACGGCTAACACAGCGTTAACACGGGCTAAACTATCGTTCACTGAGAAGACACATGAAGTTTGCTGTCAGTTATTTTTGCTTAAAGAAATACATAACTCTCTCCTCAAGGTTCCCTAAGCACGACGTAGTCAGATATTGTGGGTAAAGAGCACCGTTTAGCCTGGAGAGATGCACTTGCCCTGGCTTAGCCCCCCCACCCCCCTCCTCACTCATAGCAACGGGCGACCCCAGCAACGGGCTGCTCATCGTTTCTGGACTGTTTACTCGTAGAGCAGCGTAAGCTAGCAGCCTTTTCTGTGATTATTTCTTCCTCTGCCACATTTATTTCACACATTCCGCTTTAAGTTATCACCCAAACTGTAGCGTAAACAGGTCACGGCTAGTTAGTGATATCCGCTGTGGTTGTGTTCATCTTCAACACATGCCCACAGTGTTATGAACCACGGCTAATACCCACACGAAAATCTTATATATGACAGCTTATGGATCTTAGATATATTCCTGCTGGACAAAGAAAACAAACATATACGCTATGAAGTGTTTCTGTTGGTTCCTAATGGTTTTGTAATGTGTGTTGCCTTTTTAAGGGGTTGACATCACCGTGCATATCAACGATCCTAGGTTAATGTTTTAACAGGTCTCCTAATGGCATCAGTAGATATTCTACAGGAAACTAGTGGTCTCTGTTGGAAATCATCAAGCCAATTCCCGTCAGCAAGCACAACCATTAGGTTTTAATCCTGGTTTCTAATTTCTTTTGGCAGGATGACCTGAATCAGCGCACATAGACTTCCTTTACACCCAACTTATACGAGTGGGGGACATATATTTCAGCCATGTGTTGACTTATGCAAACATATTCCAACGTTTGTGTTGGAACAAAACCTTGTATCTCCGTTTTTGTCGTTTTCCAGCTTTTGACGTAGATTGAAGATGCCTGTTGGCCTTTATATTGTGTGTAATTTCCATGATGAATGGACCAAAAGAAACAGCCCACAATGACTAAGAGAAAATTCTGGTTCCATTGGCTCACATTAAAAGGAAAGCATCTTTTTTTGCTCCTCCTGTGAAGCTGTCATTTTGGACATACAAGGTTTTGTTCCGACAGGAGCGATATGCGTGTAACATGTGTATTTAAAAATATACGGTAGAAAAAAATATCCATATATGGATGAAATCTATTACTCAGTTCACTTAATGTTACATATTTCATTTATATTTTTTGCTTTAAAATATATCCGTGTTTGTATTTGATGTACTGTATAGGTATGACCTATATTTCCTGCGCTTTTGTATTCATTCTCCTATTAGACATATAGGAATGGCCCATGTTTTATGCACGTGTCCAATATTTGATATATATATGAACAGTACATATATGCCTAACCCTTTCTGACATGTGCATATGTGGCCATATGTCAGATTTTCTTATTGGTAGCTACTAAATGAGGATGCTGGCATTCACTGGGGCCGCAGCCTAACCAGCGTACTGTTGTTTGCTTTGCCTGAGCAGTAATACCCCACTGCTATTGTTCCACGGGAAGCTTTATAGTCTCCTTGTGAGAATCATTAGCCCCCTTGTACAGTCTGTAGGGAGGCACAATGCATTGCCACAAGCTGTTCACCCTATAAACACAAAGGGGACCACCCATGCTCGAGGGGGCACATGTGATATAAGCCTTGCGTGTCGCACTGAGACAGCCGAGCGCTCGAGGACGGTCGCACCGAGGCTTGGATTAACTAGGTCGGATTATGGCGTGAGAGTCCTTGAATAGACTGCATCCGCTCTGCGTTGCATAACTGTCAACACCAGGGTTTATTATTAAATTATTAAATGACAGTAATGTGGGATTCCACTTTGTGCAGCCAGGTAGGCTGTTGCAGTGAGTGCCGTGAAGTGACTGCACTGTGTGCATGTATGGCTCTCTTCCTTTACACTTGGATGAGGTGGATCTAAGCTTGGTGCTAGGACACCGCCGTCATGGCAACCTAAGAGCCAGGAGTCATGGCAACTTGGACAGGTCTCCCTAAGAATGTTTTCCTCTCATATAAATTCAGTAGTATGTTGGATCCACCACTGTGCACACATGCAAGCATAATCATCTGCACATTGATAACCAGCTGATCTCTCTGTACTGACAGGCTTGTTTCTGCTTTGAGGGCGTGTTCTTTATAGGAAAAGGCTCCGCTTCTGAATCATTAACAGCCGTCACTCTCGTCATCTGCCACTGCCAGATCCTCTCTCACTCAGAGCTGCTTTCGCACGGCCCTGACCTCCGCTCCTCACTTTTGACCCGGTTGCACTCGCCCTGTCATTCGTCTGATTTCCAGCACTGAGCTGCTCAACGACCAGACAGCCATCTGGATGGCCAGGCGTACACAATTGCACACACAGACGACTTACCTGATTAACGAAGGGCCTGCTTTCTTTTGTCCTGGCAGCCTCTGTCACAGATCTTCATTCACGTGTCTAAATAGGTCAACAGATTCACTGTGTTTGGGTTCACATTTCTGCACCATTGTTTGTAAAAGGTGTTGTGTGTGTTTTATTCACACCGGTTTTTCTACCAGTGTTACTCTTAAACGAAGACTTTATATGTGGTTCTAGGTTAAGACGTACCGTTCTAGGACCAAAATATTCATTGGTTTGGGACTTTCACATATAAAATATAAAAAGGTCTTCACACTCGGACATCTCATTTACAAAAACGTCTCTTTAGAGAATAATCCTTCAGAAGGATCTTTACATGCTTAAAAAGGCTGGTTCTTAAAGGGTTCTTTAATGAAGAAAAGGGTTCTATATAGAACCATGACCACTCAAAGAACACCTTGCATGATTAAAAAGGGTTCTTAAGAAAGCTGTAGATTTGAGGACGTCAAACTTGTAACAGTCAAAGAACCCCTTCGGGTGCTATGTAGAGCCCTTATCAGAAAAGGTCTATATAGAACCATGTACAGCGCATTCCCCATCAATCTAAAGAACCAGTTCATGATGCAAAGAACCCTTTAATCATGTAAAGCGTTCTTAAGAATGTGCTGTAGATGTTTCTATATAGAAGATGTTTGAAGAGGGTGCTTTGTAGCACCAAAAGGGGTCTTTCTGTGGTTACGATGCCAAGCTTGTAACAGTAGAAGAACCCCTTTGGGTGCTGTGTAGAACCCTTTTCAAAAAGGTTCTTTATAGCGCCATCTACAGCACATTCTCCATCAGTCTGAAGAACCCTTTCATGATGCAAAAACCCTTTGATCATGCTGTTCTTGGAGTGTTCATGGTTCTATACAGAACCATTTTCTTTACTAAAGAACCCTTGAAGAACCATCTTTATTAAGTGTGTAGAACAGTCCTTGAACCGAACCGCCAGATAGCCAATATTTTTTATCTATCTTTATGTATTATGTGCAGAAATGTTGATCATCTGAGGGTTCAGAGGACTGATTAGAGCATTACTGCTGCGAGGAACCCAAAGTGGTTCTTCCATGGAAAGAACCTTTTTTCCACCCTCATTTTCAAGAGTGTAGCTCTGGCCAGTTCTCACTCCATAGCGCTCTCCAACAACCAGGTTTCGGCTAATTACTGCATCTTTCCAGCCGGCCACCCACACAGCACCGTAGAGCAGTTCAGCGTGCAGCTCAGAAACCGCTCGGAGACGCTCACTGTCTTCTACGTTCAGGCTGCATGATCTATTCGATGTACTAAAATGATACTAAATGTGTACTAATGTAAAGCAGAGTAATGACAGGGAGAACTGAGCTATGCCATCCTTCCCATCCCTGAGAAGACAGTCAGTTGCACACTCGCAGCTGTGGATGAGGACCAAGGGCCCTGTGGTCAAAACCACTTCTGTGCTGGAACAATTCTTTGCTGCCTTTTTAGAAAGGCAGTTCACTGTGTGTAGTGTGCCTGTTACGTAACTTAGTCAAGTGCAGTAATGGCATCATATCTCACACACTGCACATCGGTTAAGCAAAACGGTTCATTATTCTTAGACAAGTTAATCATTATGGTGGCCTGGCTCATAACGTCAGAGCTCCATGTTTTTGATCACATAATGCAGAGACTCTGACCTCTTAATTATTTACTCCCACAATAATATGCTCTTTCAAGAGTGAGACATATCCAGTCCTTGCCTCATGGGACAAGATGTGATCTTGTAACGAGAATACATGTCCTGGGACATCCTGTGAAAGTTCTTGTGCTGGGCTGCAGCAAAATCTGCTGCCAGCAAAGGTATATAATCTCTAAACCTCGCTTCAGGTTATTCTATTCCATGCTCTGTTAACATCCAAAATACAATCGATAACTCAAGCAAACATCAAACTGATTACAGAAAAACACTTAAAATTTCTGTCTCAAACATAAAAGTATTTGAAGGATCTGAAAGCTAAAGTATAGTCTGGTTTAACAGAATGAGTTTCCCCTTGTAAGAGGCAGTGTTTATTTTCATCTACATTTTTAATTGGATCCTTAATACAGATTTGTGAGGAAGTTCTCAGCCATGCTAATTAGCATTTCATCCATGGGCGAATGATGGCCTTGTTGTCCATTAGACAGTAGCTGCGTTCCAAAGCTTCAGCTGCATTTATCGGCCACTACGTCATAGAAGGTGGTTCCAAATTAAAGGACCCTTCGCATACCGCCTAGAAATGCAGCCTACGTTCTGAGTGATTTCGAAAAAGCAACATGTGTTCTTCCAGGCCTTTGGTTACCCACAGTTCTTGGCGCATGAACGACGTGACGGGGAAAAAAAACGGCACCACGAAAAATGACAGAAAACGAAGCCATTGGAGCAGAGTTCGCTGTAAAATGTAAGTTGTTCATGTACTTGAATTCGTCCTCCCTACCTTATAAAATGTAAAATGAATGATTAAAACATTCGTCCGTTTGTCATATTTTGTTTAGAAGTATTTGTGTATATGAAGTTTACCGTACTGCATAAGAACGTCTCCATTTCCGTAAAGAATTGAAAAAAACAAAAATTTTTCTCTCACCAGTTCCCTCACAAAGTTCATGCTGCAGATGCAGGAGGCGGGACCTTTCTGGTGATGTCACTACGCAGCCTCGTTAGGACTGCTCCATTTGTGTGACCAATTGGCTGCTAAGGAGAGTCGTCATAGGACAGTCCTACCGAGGACCTGCACTACCTGAACTGCAGCCGAGGCTTTGGAACGCAGCTAATGTTGATGAGCACCCCATCGCCCCCTACTTTGAGCTCTGCCTTCATGAGACATTCGATTGGTCTAATAAATTTCACATTTAGTTTGTTCCCAATCAAATCAGTCTGCATTCCCACCCACATTTATCCCAGCATTTCCCAGCATGGTTGTCTCCAGACATTCTCATTGCTAATCCAGTCCTTTTTGAAATCCTCTAAAATATAATCAATGAAAACGTATGTCTGTTTTGGTCTATTTAGTGATAAGGTAGGCTTGAGTTCAGCTGGTGTCTTTGTGTGTGGGAGTGCTTGTCCTCACGAGTTGATGAAGAACTGAGCTCTGTGCTGAATTATTCAGCACGCAGACCAGCCACAAGCCATACAAAGATCACATGAGCGTTCAACAGGTGTAGCCTTGTGTGCTGGGACGGCTCGTCACTGCTAGAGAAAAACATACCGAGACATTAACTAAGCTGCTCGCTCACCCTTACACACACACACACAAACAGCCGTACACACACGTACGTATTTGCACACACAAACACACACAGCAAGAAGTAAAGAAAAGGCACCAGGAGAGACACAAAGGAGAGTAGGCATTGAGGGCATGCAGCCCTTAATTGCCTGCTCCACTTTCACTCGTGCTCCTGGCCTTGTCCTCTTTTCCAGGATCTCTCTCTCTCTCTCTCTCTCTCTCTCTCTCTGTCACTCTTTCTCTCCCCCTCCTAAAATGACTTCTACAGGGTATGTCCGAGAACAAAGTGTGACTATTATAAAACCATTTTTGCCACACTTGTATTCACCAGCACTTTTAGAGGAGAGATGAGGCTCAGGGTTTGTTTGGGAAATTGTTTTTCTCTCCGATATGAACAACGTACTCGGTTCCAGTTTGTAAACTGCTGTGTAATAGTCTGCTTACTGTGTGCTATGCGGAGTCAGCAGTGCTGTGTAATCTTTAGCTATCTCTCAGACTGCGATTAAGCTTAAACGCCTGCTTTCTGAGGAATGTGCCTCGTAGTTCCCAAGAAAAAAAATAAGAGTTGCAGATTCTTGCCTTACAACACCAATCAAACATTACTTGCTTCTCGTTTTTTGTGAATGATACTTCCCTCTAGGTCAAATTCAGTTAAAGAGCATTGTGAATAATCAGATATACTCAAAAAAGGTGGTTCTTAAAGGGATCTTTAGTTAAGTAAATGGTTCTTTATAGAACCATGAACACTCAAAGAACCCTTTGCATGATTAAATGTTCCTTTGCATCATTAAATGGTTCTTCAGGTTGATGGGGACTGTGCTGTAGGTTGTTCTATATAGAACCTTTTTGAAGAAGTTTCTATGTAGCACCCAAAGGGGTTCTTCTGTTGTTACAAGCTTGATATAACAGAAAAACCCTTTTTGGTGTGATTTAGAGCCCTAATCAGAAAAGCTCTATATAGAACCATCTACAGCACATTCTTAAGAACCCTTTGCGTGATTAAAGGTGTAAAGATGCTATATAGGATGCTGTTCAGAAAAGCTCTATAGAGAACCATTTACAACACATTCTTAAGAACACTTTCATGTTGCAAAGAACCCTTTAATCATGCAAAGAGTTCTGTCAGTGTTCATGGTTCCATATAGAGAACATTTTTCTTTACTTAAGAACCATTAAACAACCGTTTTTTAAGTGTGTAGGCTGTTAGTTTTGGTCTGATTAAGGAACTACTCTAAACCATGTACTGTTCACTTAAAGCAGCACTATATGAGATTTGGGGATTTGGAGACATTTCTGGTGGAATTGTGTAAATGTGTGCAGCGTTTGGAAGAACATTTTGTAACATACACTGAAATAAAGGTTCTGTGCAGGTACATTTTTCATTTTCAAGGTACAAACAATGTAAATGTTCCCTCAAAGGTGCAGCAGTGGTTTTAAGGCCTGACTGTGCACCTTAAATCAGTTTTTCCAGGTGAAAAGTTGGTATTTGTACCTTTTCATAACCAAATGTTTTAAAACAGAACAATAAAATAAACAGCCTGGAGCCGAAGCGGGGTTTATGGAGCCAGTATATCTTAGAAAATATAATTTCAGTGGATTATGGTTTAGTTATGTTCCCTGACTAAAGGTCCTGAGATGTACCCTTGAGGGGCACTGCCCCAGTGACAGTTTAGTACCTTTATTCTAAGAGTGTAGGTTGTGTATCCAGCTCCTTCCGTGAGTGGACAGATTTGACGAGCATGTTAAGAGTATTCAAAGAGAACTCTGTTAAAAC
>NC_051211.1:50373703-50416203 GCF_015220715.1 Pygocentrus nattereri
GAATTTAAGGTGAAATGGAAAATTCTTGCAAAATGCTGGTGAATAAGAAACCAACTTAAGCCTTGTATCAATGTAAATGGGAAAACAACAATTTACATTGTTTTTGTTGGGCCAGCAGTTAGTTTTAGAAAGTAATATTTACATATGTTCATATGTTCTATATATTGTTGAGTTTGGTGTTTATTATTTTGTACAATAAAAATGTTTGAGATTTACTTTAGATGTTAGAAATTCTCATTAAAAAGTGAAGGGACATCCCAGAATAAGTTAGTTAGCCTACAAGAATAGGTTTACTTTAGCATCTAAAACAGATTTATTTGAAAATATATATCGAAATCATCAGACATTTTAATTATACTGCAATAACATTTTTGCCATAACACCCACAACTATGCAGGATACTTTTTATGTACAGCTTGAGATATTATGCCAACAAAGTCACACAGTGAGTGTGATACAGCCAAAAATACAAATACCCTTCTCACATGGAAGACATCCTCTAGGAATCTTCTTGCAATTCCAAGTGATTGGAACTCTAAAGGTTTGTAACTAGTAACTGACAAGCCATTGGATGGACTTGTAAACTGTGGTAGAGAAACTACAAAACATCTGTCCTTTAGTTAAAAAGTACAGAAGGTCTTGTGTGTGAATGTACTTGAGTATCAAAGTAAAAGTACTCTAGTTTCTATTAAGGACAGCACTGTGGCTGCAGACATGGAAAAACGTGTTGTTCATATCTGGAGCCACACATATATTATCAAGAGACTTTCTGCTTCCAAGCAAGTACAGAAGTTTTGTCCACCATTGCTTGTAAACCATAGAGCCATTGTAGTCCTGTCATAGGCAAACATATAATTGGTAGGTCTGACAAATGTCAGCAGCCCTGTCCACATAAAGCCTCATAGCCTGGATTAGGCTTTGCCAGGTAGTGTCAAATATCCTGCTTGTCTGTGACGGAAGGCCGTTCAGTGTAGTTAGGGATAAGACCTAAGGGAGAAATGCCGTTTTGACCACAGTGTCAAGCCAAAGCTTCCCGGAGTCTGCTGCAGGCATAATAGGCACAGTGTATCCAGCTCACCCAGAAATTTAGCTGAGGTAATCGGCACCAGACAGGCTCCTTGTTAAATGGCTTAAAGGGTGGGCTTTACAAAAAAGTCTATCATAAAGGCAAATCCCTTGGCAGACTTTTAAGTGAGAGTGGGGGGTAAGTGCCCCTAGAGGTAACCCACACATATGGTCATCAGCTGAGTGATAGCTAGTGTGGACGAGGAGCAGCATTTATTCATCAGACTTTGTCGGAACTCAGCACTCCAGGCACTTAGCACTGCTCCACGATGCACAGATTATCTGCGCATAAGAAAACATCTTCCAATTATGGGCATAGTAAGGCTCTTTCATGTGTGATCAACTGTGAATCGGAGCCACCAGACACGCCATATACAAGAAAATCCAGTTGGAAAGTTTCACATTTGAGCAGGAACAGACAGCGAGTTGCCTAGAAGGAAAGCAGCGTCTACGTCTTGTCGGAAGGGTTTACATGCATTCCATTGTGGGACCACTTGTAATTTTGAATACTGTGTATAATTTCCTGGATGAGAAGAAGTGGATGAAATGTGTAAAGCAGTTAGTCTGGCTAGCAAAGCGTGAACACATCCAAGCCCTGCAGGCCAGGCAAATTTGATAGAGAACCACAAACTGCAATCTGATTGCATTCGGTCATTTGGGCCTGATTGGGTCAGGCAGCAGAGACAAATGGTTTGGCGCCCAATTTGGCAAGCAATATGCATGGTGCAAAGAGCCTACTCATTATTTGTTAAAAAGGACTTGTATTTATTATTATTATTTATTATTATTATTATTGTGACCTTGGCCCCTAGGTGCAAGGGAGGAGGCATATCTAGGCCTAAACAAGATAATGCTACTTAGCAAGGAACTGCTGTGCAAGGCATAGCAAAAGATCTGTCCTCTGAATACATGGAGTCATGTGGTTCAAGAGAGGCTGAGACAACTTCTGGGGGACTCTGTACTGTATCTACCTAGGAAACGCAAGGCTAGGTGAAGACAAGGTTTTGTCTGGGAGGAATTAGCTCTAGCTCTGCTAGTATCAGTGTATTATGTAGCTACTACTAAGCTTATACTTAGGGCAGTGGTTGGCAACTTGTGGCTCTTTTACTGCCCTGTTGCGGCTCCAAAGCAGAATTCGATTTTAGGTAAAAATGAAACAATCCTCCTTTGCAGTAAAATAAAGCTCTGATGATCGTTCACAGTTTTAATAATAAATGGTCTTAAATGCTGGAGATAATGTATAACCACTATTTCACCAGCCTTTAACCCTGAATATTGGTGTGCAGACTGTAGGTCACCATAGCAACGCAGACAACATGTAGCTAAGGAAAAGGCAAAGAGAGAGATTTAAGACGAATGTCGATCATTTGGAGATGAACAGATGCATTTAATTTAATTAACAGCGAACTGTCAAACACTAAAAAGTGAAGATGAAATCAGTTTCTCATTTACCAGCTTCTTGTTTGAATTGTCCCGTTCCCCTTTGAATGGTGCAGCAGTTACAATCCGGCTCCTCAGGCACCATTTAAGGTGGAATGGGAAATTCTAATAAGGAGCTGGTGAATGAGAAGCTGACTTCAGCTTTGTAAAATATTAAACGTTGTGAGACGTTTTACAAGAAACTGTTCTACTTTTGAGGACAAGTTTCCTGCCAGAGATGTGAGATAAGTGGCTATAGCTGAGCTAAAGTTTAAAGCAGTCTTAAAGCAGAAGTCTGTATTTGTTTTATTTTATAGTCCACATTTGTATATTAGCACATACTGAGACATATGTAAAGGTGGTAAAATATACATAAATATTGCAGCTTCTGAGGTGGTTTGATTTTTGTTACAAGGACAGAATGGCTTTTTTTTTAACATTTGGGTTGCCGACCACTGACTTAGGGCTTAACAGTTTGGGATTGATTAGATCCCAATCAATTCTTAAAGATTCTTTAAGTGAAAGTGCATGCCTGTATCCACATTTTCTGGCTTGAGGCATGAAAGAGGACTGAACGTAGACTGGTGTTTGGTTGCTTCTGATTGATCTAACTCATCTACATCTACTCATCTACTCTCCTCCGTGAGCAGTTTTTGCATTACTGGCTGCATCCCATGTCTTTTTGTGACTTTGCTGATAAAAGTCCTTGGCACCTGCACAGGTGCACACAGCCTGCCCGTTGTTCTTCACACCACATCTGGCGGTCAGTTAACGAAAGAATGGTATTTATTTCTACTGTGTACCTGAATGCAGTTTCATTCGACTGATTAGGAGACATACACTGGTTTGTTAGTAAAGCCTTTGAGGAGACTCCCATTGTATGTATCTACATTTCCCAGACAGATGCTGGTTTGGAAAGCCACAGTAGTTCATGGCGCAGGTTCTGGACACAGCGTGTGCAGGTAGAAAATGACAAATTGTATCATATCGTAAAGATAGCTCCGTGCAGAAATCCTTGACTCAATCATTTAAGTAGATAAAGAGCTCTCTATTCAATGACTATTTGTTTAGTGTAGATCTGTGACTTTCCTAAAAACCGTATTAAATAAGTCTGTATTAAATCATGGTGCTGTTAGTGCTAATGCAGCGCTTTGTGTCTCTTGTATCAGCTGCATTAATCTATATTAAAGTCTGTTCACCTGCCTCATGGGTCTCAGTTTACAGGTTTGATCACTATCTGTGCTGCTAAGTGAGGCCAGTGTACTGTGCAGTTCATGCTGCATTGTAACTGACAGGCTGCCATTTGGAGGGCAGCCACCAGTAAGGAGGTCTGTGGGCTTTCATTGGATGACTCAAATTACGGTCTCCTTTGTTCACCTCTGCTGATTATTTCATGGAGACACAGCGAGAAAGCTTGTTTGATTTGAAAGAGATGAAAGGTGAGTTTGAAGGAAACTCTGCTATTATGGAGAATTGAAAGTCCTAAGCCATTATGGGGGACAACTGAGGACAGAAACACATTAGTCTACCTGTTCATTACAGTGGCTGACTGTAAATTTTGAAGTGCTAAATGAATATTAATTTAGGGCATTCACTTTGGGTTATGCTTTTCTTAAACTGCACATCACAAATCGGCGTCTGCACGATCCTGATGTTTTGATGATACTTGTTCTCGGGATTTTTTGTACATTTTTCTGTGTTCGAATAAAAACTGTTAACATATAAATCAAGAAAATTTGTTCCACCATCACATCACACTGAGTGCATTTACGTGGACTCCAATCATAATTTCTGCAGTTAAACACCACACTCCGATTTCTTAGATCGGAGTAAAGTCTAGAAATCTGATTAAGAAATCTGATAAAGAGGCTGGATTTTAGCTCAGTAATCAGATTGGTCAGTACATGTGAACTCTTACTCTGATTTGTTTCGGATTTCATAGTCTGCGCATGTGCGGAACAGAATGTGGTACCGGGAATAAGTCGGCAGCGTAGGCACGAGATGGCAGAAAAACACTTTTGGAGCGACACTGAAACCAAGTACATCCTTGACAAAATGAAGGATTTAGATATTCTTCATCTTAAACATGTGTGATGTATGTTTATGAAAAAACAAAGCTGTGGTATGAAGTTTGAGTTTTACATTACATTTGGCCGACACTCTTATCTAAAACAACTTACAATTTGAACATTTTACAAAGGCAGTGTTAGGAGTCTTGGTCAAGGCCTTTTATTGGTATAGTGTAGGCTGTCCAGATAGGGGATTGAACTCAGTGTACAGCATAGGAGGCAAAGGTGTTACCCACTACACTATAAAAGCACCTAATGGTCATTGTTAGTTGGTGTCGTGTGGATATCTGGGTTGTATAACATGAATCAGTTTTGTTTGAAATAATAACAAATCGCATAATTTTTATTTACTGTTTGGTAAACATTGAAAATGGGGCCCACAGACCACAACACCACACAAGGCTTAAGTGTTTCTTTCGGTTTCTGATGGTTTTGTGAAGTGTTTTGGCTTTGGGTTAAACCGGTTATCAGTGGTTGATTCCAGTATTGACAACAGCCTCCCTTCCTCAGTGGTCATATGCAGGGCGATACATACAACCAAAGAGTTGCTGTTTACATCACAGATGTTATAAGCGCTGTCCTACTGCGCCGCCGTTCCACTGGCCTGAAACTGCGGGTGTAAGTCTGCGGTTCTGCGGTCAGACCCTTCTCATAAAACATGAAAGGTACATCTGACAAAAGATGACCTAATGGTGAATTTGACATCAAATTTTGTATGTGTAGAGCTTTATGCCAGTGCTTTATGAATATTAATGAAGGGTTGGATTGCCCTGCGATGGACTGGCGACCTGTCCAGGGTGTATCCTGCCTTTCGCCCGAAGACTGCTGGGATAGGCTCCAGCACCCCCTCGCAACCCTGAAGGAGAAGCGGCTTAGAAAATGGATGGATGGATGGATGGATGGATGGATGGGTTGGATTGCTTGTATGTTACATACAACTAAACATTTTTCAGTTTTGTGGAATTTGTAGTTTGTTTTAATTATTTTCTCAAAATCTCAATGAAATTCTCAGATTATCAAGAAATTGCTTCAAGAGCTCTAGCCTGAGCACAGCGGTTGTAGTTTATACCCTACGTGGCTCCCTTGTACGTTCGTTTAATTAATCAACGTGTTTTCTCCTGAAGTCTGTGACTGTGCTTTGAATAGGCTTTCAGATCTGGCCTGTCTGTCCAGTTTCACAGTGCTTTTGAAAATCAGCCACAGCGTTTATGTGATAAGCTTTATGGGCTGAAATGCTTCTGTACACTCATCGCAGTAGAGAGGAGCTGAGGATGTGATCGGAATGGAGAGCTGGCCGGGCGGATGAGGGAAGACGCAGGAAAAGGTGGAGGAGGGAGAGAAAAGATGGGAGATGTGGTGTGTGTGTGTGTGTGTGTGTGTGTGCCCTGTCAAAGAGATAAGTGCTGGCAGATAGTGTAGACCTACGACGCTCTTTTCTCTCTCTCTCTCTTTCTCCCTCTCTCTGTCTCTGTCTCTCTCTTTCTCTCGCTCTCTCTCTCACTCTCTCTATTTCTCTCTCTTGCTCAGTCTGTCTCTCTCTCTGTCTCTCTCTCTCGCTCTGTCTGTCTCTCTGTGTCTCACCCTCTCTGTCTCTCACTCTGTCTGTCTCTCTGTCTCTCATTCTGTCTGTCTCTCTCGCTGTCTGTCTCTCTTTTTCTCCCTCTCTCTCTCTCTCTCTCTCTCTCTCTCTCACTCTCTCTGTCTGCTTCGCTGTCTCTTGTCTCTCTCTCTGTCTCTCTTTTGCTGTCTCCCTCTCCTCTCTCTCTCTGTCTCTCTTTTGCTGTCTCCCTCTCCTCTCTCTCTCTGTCTCTCACGCACTTAATTTTTCATGCTATTGCTCTTTTCTTTCTTTTTCTTGTTTCTTTCTTTATTTGCTCTTTCTGTTTTTTGACACCCTCTCCTTTACTCCATTGCTTTTCTTTCTTGTTTTATTCTTTTTTATTTGTTTCTTTTTAGTCTTTCTCTCTCTCTCTCTCTCTCTCTCTCTCTGTCTTTCTACCATTCTCTCTGTCTAAATTACTCTTTCCTTTCTTTTTCTTTTTTCTTTTTTTCTTTCTCTCCCCTCCCTCTCTCTTTCACCCTGTTGCTCTTTTTTCTTTTCCTTATTTGCTCTCTTTCTGCTTTTCTTTGTCTCTCTCTCTCTTACTCTGTTGCTTCTTACTGTCTTGATTGTTTTTCTTTCTTTCTTGTTTGTATCTTTTTAATCTCTTTCTCTCTCACTGCATTGCTCTTTTCTTTTTTCCTTTTTTCTCTCTGTCTCAGTCTCTCTTTCTCTTTCTTTCTCTCGTTCTCTCTGCCAGACTCTCTTTCTGACTTAATTACCCTTCTTTCTTTCTGTCTTTCTTTTTCTTTATTGGCTCTCTCTTTGTTTTTCTTTGTACTCCATTGCTTCTTGCTTTATATGTTGTTTTTCTTTCTGTTTGTTTCTTTTTAATCTCTATTTCTCTCTCTCTCTCTCTCTCTCTCCCCCTCTCTCTCCCAGCCCCTCTGTGTCATATTTAATCCCAGCTCCCAGTGCTCTGATCGATCTCTAGCAGTGAGTAGCTCATTTAATCTGTGTGTCCAGCTCCAGAATCCCACTGTGAGGCCGTCTCACTCGTCTGTGCAGCGCTGCGAGCAGAGCCAAACACCCATTACCTTCGCAACATTACAGCATCTTACATCACCGCAGAAACGTTCTTAATCCGACACAGAGGCAGAAAATATGCTCTTTCAATGTCGCAGTAGCAATGTACTTTACACTGATGACTCTTTTTAAGCTTCTACCTTAAAATAATTTGTAATACCGGTGATCTGCCGTTATCTCTAACCTGGATTGATTCTGACTAATTGGATTTTTAGATATTAGCTGATCTAATAAAGTTGTAATTTCCCTCCTTTTGCTATTTCAACACTATATTAGATGAATTTTTGCAGTTTTAGATTACTGACTCAGTCTTCTGTTACTGTCTGTTATTTTATTGATTTTGTTAAACTGTTGAAAAAGAATAATGCTTTATTTTTATCTGTCTGAGTCCATAGAAAAATCATTGTTAATGTCTTCTGTGATAGTTCAGAGACCTGTCTGAACACTGTTGCATTGGCCTTGTCACGCGTCCCTCTGGCTCTGAAGTGACCATGAACTCCATCTCCCAGAATGCTCTGGGAAATCACGTGACTGACCTTATTTACCTGTGTTTCTTGTCATATGACTTGGGGGCTTTTAGCTTAGGTTCCTTGCGAGGTATTGTTTCTAGTTGTGAGAGCTACTTAGTGTTTTTGTCTGATTGCCCTTTGTCTTTTTTGGCCTTTTGGATATTTTGACTTTGCTTTTTGTCTTTTCACCTTTGGATCTGGTTGCTGGACATTGAGTTTTGCCAAACCCCTTTGTGTTAAAGCCTCATTTTTCATTTTTTACCGCCAGCGTCTGGCTGGGTTGGTGTCGTTACACCTTGAGTTGTGTTACTAGCTGTTGAGGTTTAGGGGTTGTGCTTGCAGTATACATGACTGTAACTGTGGACCTGAATGGGTAGGACCACCTCCTCGTTTCTACACTCATTGTCCATTTTATCAGCTCCACTTACTGTATAGCTGCACTTTGTAGTTCTACAGTTACAGACTGTAGTCCATCTGTTTCTCTGATACTCTGTTACCCCCTTTCACCCTGCTCTTCAGTGGTCAGGACCCCCATGGACCCTCACAGAGCAGGTAATGTTTGGGTGGTGGATCATTAGTATGTTAGTGTGTGTTGCGCTGGTCTGAGTGGTCAGACACAGCAGTGCTTCCGTGTGTGCAGAGAAACAGATGACAATCATTTATGCACTCATCATGGATCACAGGGTGTATTTAGTGATTGTCTTTAGAAACAATCTCCCCTTTTCCTCTTTATGACAGACCTTATATTTACATTTTAAATGCTTCATATACATTTGCAACATTGCCTGGTAGTAAAATCCATGTAATCTTGTGCAGGAGTGGCAGAAACTTCAGCGTTTTCTGATTGGGAATCTGTTCTTTGGGGCTTAGTCTTTGAGTAAAACTAATTTTCAATGGAAAAATCTCCCACTGACACTATAATTTGCTCCAGGCTTCGGCTTCTTCTTCGTGAACTGCCAATTGTGTGTGCTCTTTCTCCTTTCCTCTAACTGATAACATCTCTTCCTGGCAGCAGCCTTGTTTTCACACCTGTTGGTGTAGAAAGCCTGCAGACCTCTCATTGTGCGCTTTCAGAAACGGTGCCATTTCTTGTCTGAGGCTTACTTTCATAGAAATGAGTTGTGAATAGTAGTTGTACCATTCAAACAGTTGGTTAACTATTAGCGTAATGATAATCCGGCTTGCTTTTGTTTTGGCCTAACATGACATCAGATCCAAGCGCATCAGTGGGAAGTGGGGGAGTATTCATTTTAATGACAGGGGTAGCTTTTTAAAAACTTTACGCTTTCATAAACCCTGTTTTGGTGTTAAAAGCAACAATCATCGCTCTTTAAATATCACAAAGTACTGGTTGGAGATGGTGTGCTCACAGTGAAATTGAAAGGGTTTACAATATCACATGGTTTCTAAATGCACGTGGCATGAAACTCAAGGTCAACACATGCCATCAGCTGAAAATGAATGGGTTTTGAAACAGGAAGTCAAAATAATTACTTTCTCATTGTGTGTATGTATGTATGTATGTTTATTTATATATATATATATTCTGAAAAGGTAATAAGTACAAATCGCTAAACCAGCGCAAAAGAGTCAGCAGACTGTTGGTAATTGATCGTCTTATTCCATTCTAGGACGTGCTTTACCAGAACAGTAGAACAGTGTCAATTCAAATCTGACAGGCGACATGTTTTTGGAAATTTCCATTCATTTGCAAAATGAACTGGAATGTTTCCGCTTGGTCGTGCTTACGGTGGCCGAAACTGAGATAACATTATCCTTTTGTTTGCTGTCAGTTTCTTTGTTCCCCCAAACGTCTCTGTTATCTCTCCACTCATTCTTCCTCTGTCACTTTGACTCTTTAGAGACCTACTTTGCAAAGGTTCTAGTGCGTAACTTTCTCACAGAAGGGAGCTCTAAAGTGACTTTTAGTGTAAGTGTCCTGTGTCTGAGTGTCCCAGTTGATGGGAAGTGTGTGCAGTGAGTTGTTGTCCTTGAGTTGTGGAGGACACACAGCGAGAGCCTCTGGAGGGAGTTCAGGGGTCACGATTAAAGACACAGATGTTTTCTCACCTGTCCCACTTTGTTAGTATCTTTTGTGGATAATCATGTGCTGTTATGTTATTCATTTTCTTTTTCTTTATTTGTGCTGTTAGCAAGATGAGAACATCTGAAAACAACATGGGTAAAGTTCTGGGAAAGCAGAATGCTAAAGTTTTAAAGCATTTCTGTGCTCTTATCTATTACTGAAGCAGTGATTGAGCCAAACTAGATATTGGATGCTACAAATATCCTGGGTTTCTTAAAGGAGCATACGTGTGTGTATATATATATATATATATATATATATATATATATATATATATATATATATATATATATAAGGTACTGCTATTTTTTCAGCAGTTAGTATATTAGCAGTTAGTATTAGCAAATAAACGCTTATCCAGATAAATAAGTACTTAATTCAGTTTTTTTTCACAGTACTGTATGTGCATTGTACTAATAACTTTTAACATTATTACATTGAATAAGAAGCCAGCATTTTAAGGAGTTAAAGGAAACCTGTACAGTCATATGCAAAGGTTTGAGCACCCTGGTCAAATGACATGTTTTGTTAATTGAAAATAAGTGAAAATATTTAACACATTCTCTACAGGGAACAGAGTTAAACTTGGCCTATTTCTGCATATATTAATTCACAACTTCTGCTTATTTGCTGAGTTTAACATATTTAAAGTAAAAATGATTTTGTACAGGCCACATTTTTTTTTTACCAGTACAGTAAATAAAGCATTAAAGTCAACAAAGCATGGAAGTTGGGTTGCTCTAAACGTTTGCATATGACCGTGGAAAATGAAACAAACACTGCAGGAAAACTAAAATGTATTGCGCTGAAAAGTGTAGCTCTCCCATTTGTACATACACAATATATGCACTTTGTCTTGTGTTAGTGGGTTTTGCTGGCCTGTTCATATCCCCCCGCCATCCACATGCTCCTCCATCTACATGTTCTCCATATATGTATATATGTATACCAACGCACACACCGCACACACACTGATCTTAATCTATGATTGGTTGTTCCTATCAGTTTCATCTAGCCTCACCTGGTTTGTTCTTGTCCATCAGATAAAGCTCTTATCTCTCTGCCACCCTATGAAATGTGAGAGATGGGTTTTACACAAAGATAAAACCGACATCTTGCACACAGAGCCACATTCAGAGCGTTACATATCTACATATCCTCTGAGAAAGAAGGCTGGAGAGTTAGTTTCCCCCAGTCAGTGTTCTGCTACTGTATGCCTTCTCTCTTTAATGGTCTCTCTAATTGCAGTATTTGCATAATTGCCTACAGTTGTTGTGTAGGCGCAGTCGTGTGGGTTTAATTGAGAGCTGTTTGTTGTAGTTTGTGAACGTTCAAAAGAACGTTGGTGCCTTGTCTGCTTTTACGAACATTCTCTGGTGGCATTGCTTCACGTTCAAATCAAGAGGATATGTGGACTAAACGAGGGCTGTTAAGATTACTCGATTAAACCTGATTATTGAAGAAAATGATTGCTTTAAATACCTTCCAGGTAAATTGGCAGTGGCTGTACAGTACTGTGCGAAAGTCAGAGACCACCCTTCATTAACAGCAGTCTGTGGGTCAGCGGTTACACAAAAAGAAAAGACACCTGGTGTCTAGTTTATGCAAATAGGTAGTTTTACAAAACCTACCTCCTGGGGACATTTGAGGAAGTTTAACGATTATCTGTAGCTAATGCAGCCTTGTTTTTATCTGAAACTGTTTATATTTCTTTGAAATTATTATTTTTTAAAGTTTAAGTATTTTTTATATGGCTCTTTCAGTGGTTGATACCCCTGCAGTAGACTACCAAAACAGTCACCCTCAGATAAACAGTTACTGAGGAAAGGACATAGACAGAAATAAAGAACATTTGCAAATTAACCAAAGAAGCTGCTGGTGTTCCAGACTCCAGCATCACTGAATGTGTTTGAGGTTGCTTGAATGGCAAGAATCAGAAAATGCAACCAACTTCTAAGACTGACCTTTGGAGGTGTGGAGAAATATCCCTGCAGATTTCTTAAAAAGCTGAAAGTCTCTTGAGAAACTAAATGAAAGTGCGGAGGCTGTAATGAAGGGAAAGGGTGGACACACTGAATACTGAAAAATATAGTAATTTAGTTTTTCAGGTTTCTGTGCAGTTTTCTGTTAAAATATGTCGCTGTCACACACAAACCTTGTATCTCCAGCTTTGTTTTGAATTTTTTTGCATAATTTGAAAAACTCCAGTTACACTTTGCATGAGGTTAAAGTTTCATGATGAATGGATGAGTGGAAATAAAAAGGATACATGGAAATGAATGACTGGAAAAAATCTTGTTACAGTAACTTACAAGTTAAAGATGTTTTTACTTCTCCTGTAAAAATCCCAAGGTTTTGTTCAGACAGCAGCAATATGTTTTCTGCTTTTTTCCCCCTTCTGTTGCTAAAAAATGAATAACTTGTGCACGATGGCTGTTTTAAGTGGAGTTATTAAATAAATGAAGAGTAATTTCTAACTTTCATGTATAGTACTGTGCAAAGGTTTTAGGAACGTGAGAAAATCTCATTTAAAAAGCTCTTTGTTCAGCAGATTCTGATCAGTCCTGAGATTTACCAAGAGAATAACTGCTGGATGAAACCATTTCGACTTTAATCAGTAGTGACAGTCCTGGACTGAACCAGCTGTGAGTGCGTGAGTGTTTTGCGTGTGTATGATCATGGAGTCACTTGGACAGTCAAATCATTTTCTTTTATGGCGCTGTGTTTTTATAGTCAAAGAAGTTTTGCATGCATGAATGTTCCCTCTGTTCGTCTTTCCATTATCATGAGAATTATCTACCTGCTCAGGTCCTACATTACTTGACTTGTTCAGCCCCCTTTAAAGGCATGCGTAGTGGTCTTGTGCTTGTCTTGACCTTATTCTAGCACAGTGGGCACTCGCTTCATGAGTGCTGATGTGATTACTTCAGTCGTATGCACACTTAACATAGTAGTAGACCATTTGTATGGTGTTATGGAAAGACTATCATCTGACCTTGACAGGAGGACTGTTTGGAGAACCCAGCTGCTCCATTTCCAGCCTCTCTGTTCAAATATTAGTGGTAGATAGAATAATATAATATGCCTGCTTTTAGCCAAACAGATCTACATGGCCATTTAAACTATACAGGCTACTATTTTAAGGTGACTGCTCTCAAATGTGTCCCTGACACGCCTCACAACATGTTAACATAAAAATATTGCCAGTGTAAACAAATTGAAATAACTGAAACATGATTTATTCACAGCTTGTCCAAAAAAACTAAAGTGAGATTGAATTAAATTATAGCACATTGTGTGCTAAGAAAGGCAAATTGTGTTTGTGCTCTGTCCAGTGTTTGATAACCAACTGCTGTAGGTAAGATAATAGCATAATATTATTAGATTTTTTATTTAAAAGCCATATTATATGTATGAGTAATGATAGACCTCCTAGGGGATCCCAGAGATTCCCACAGATCTCAGAGAACATATTGGACAGAGGACAGTTGGACATATTTGTGAGTGTATTCATTACGCATTATGACGCCTACAGAAACATAGTACAAAGCAATATAGGTCTACAAAAACGAGTAAATATTTAATTACTTGAAAACATCCTTATGATGATGCAAGTTTGTTGTAACAGTCCACACCACTCCTCGACATATTATACATATAACACTGGGACAGTAGCCCCGTGTTGCGTACACACTGCATGTATAGTCTCCGTAGAAAGGCTTTCTGGAGTAGCCATACATAAGCCTAAGGTCACCCTGTCTAGAGGGGTATAAAGTCGACCAATACTGTGCTGAGGAGCAGTGGAACTGTGATCTCTGGAGTGATGGAGCTCCATCCAGTACCTTTGGGATGAATGATCAAGAACTGGTCATACAACATCAGTACCTGACCTAACGAACATCTAGTATAAAGCATTCTCGAAAGAGCAGAGGTGATTATTTTGGACATACAGTGAGACATAATCACAGCCATTAATGATGTGTTTGATGTAAACTAATATTGCAATGATAAGTTTACATCATTACAGAATGAAAAATATAATAAATTCTACTTGGAGTTCATTACATTTGATCGTTGCATTCATTCAAAAGGTTCACGTGTGATTGTCAGTCCAGTCTGTATACTCAGTCATTAATGCATTTTGTTTTTACAGCACTTTGCAAAGACAGTGTCTCTTCCCTTTTCCCCGTTAGTTTGTGGTCAAAGTTAAAAGATGACTAATTATGTTTCTGTGGTTTTCATTCAAGCAGACTTTTCCATCACGCTGATTCTGGTGAGGTTTAATGTGATGTAAAATTAGTTTATCAGATAAAGGCTGTTTATTGTATTGTTGATATATTTTCTACACTGTTAGAAAGAAGGGTTCTGTGCAGGTACATTTTTCAATCGACAAGGTGCAAACAGTGTAAATGTTCCCTCAAAGGTACAGCAGAGGTTTTAAGATCCAATTGTAAACCTTAAATAGGTTTTTCCAGGTAAAAAGTGTGCATTTGTACCTTTTCACAACAAACAATGTTTGAAAACAGATCAATAAAATAAAAAGCCTGGAGATGAGACAGGGTGTGTGGAGTCAGTACAACTTATAGAATTTCAGTGGATTATGTTACAGTTATGTTCCCTGACTAAAGGTACTGAGATGTACTCTTGAGGGTCCCGCCCCAGTGCCATGAGGGGCACTGCCCCAGAGACAGTTTCATGCCTTTTTTTTCTGAGCATGTAGAGGAATCATGTCACATTTTGTTGAAACATTTGTACTATTGCCAGACATTTAACTTTTGCCTTGCTAATCGAAATGAAGACCTATTAAGCAATCAGGGCCCTGATGCTAAATTAGCCTTGGCCTTCCTTGTGAATGTAGACCCTGCTGTGGTTCTCTGATGGAGATAATTGGGGCTACCCTGAGTGTAATCTTCTGTCGTGTCAGTCACAATCTGATCATGCATGATTATGTAAATTGGGTTCTGATTTGCTGATGAGCAGATACAGCTTGTCTCTAAAGATGAATGAAGCATTTGTCTTTGAATTGGCATGTGAATATTTACTGTTTAAATATTTAACAAGTGACTGTTGTTCACATTTAAATGGTCAAAAATGACAAACTCCTTATGAATGGAGTTAAAAAAGTGCCCTTGTACTCCGAATGTAAGCTATGCTTTTATTTTAATGAAATATAAATGTAGATATAAAGACAGACAAGCTGTTATTGTTAACTTATCCAGTAATTTCAGCTTTTTAGTAATAATTTTAGTAATAAAATTGTTACACTTTTACAAAATGTTTGTGTCCACCAACTGACTGACTTTAGCATCTTATTTTTGGCTGTTAGATTGTCTCAGTCTCTATCTTAGTTTATTTATAACATACTTTAAAGCTTAGGCTGTGATAAACTGTTTAAAAGTGGAGCAAGTTGGATTCAAGATCCAAGATGCTGGGATGTGTAGTTTTTTTCCCCAGAAATGAATTAGAAATAGCACTAAGTTGAAATTAAGTAAAAGAAAATTAAGTAAAAAAAAACTGAAATTAAGTGTATTTGGTAGACACTTTTATCCAGAGCAACTTAAAATTTGATCAACTTATACAAGTAGGCGAAGGCAGTGTTAGGAGTCTTGCCCAAGGACTCTTATTGATATAGTGTAGGGTGTTTACTCAGGCGGGGAATTGAACCCCAGTCTACAGCATAGAAGGCAGAGGTTTTACCCACTACATTATACCCACCACTAGTAGGCTGTATTATATTATGCTTTATCGCTAACTGGGCTAACTACTCTAGCTAATGCTAACTGGGTCTAGATACAGTGTGTGTTCAATTTGCAACAGGTGAAAATAAATTTCTCTGACAGACTAACATGTCAGCTCACTTGTTCACTGAAGAGGAAAGACCTGGCGCAGTTAGCCAGTTATTTGTTCATGAACGTTTACGGATACTCCTGTAGCAAAATGAGTCAGAGTACATATGCCTAGTACCAAAACAGCACAGGTACAAATCCTTAGGGTTGTCTGTTCTGTGGGGGTCTGTATCATCGTGGTCATAGAAAAAGTCTCATACATTCAAAATGGTTACATTTACAGAGAGTGACAAAAGATCTTCACCTAACATCTGCTTAGGAATTCAACTTTTCACCTTTTTTGTAGATCCATTTGTCGTGAAATAAGATAAATGGCAGCTGAGGAGTTCAAGTGGTTTGTATAAAAGTAGTTATGAGATTTCTAATGACAGCAGTGTTGTTGCTGATCTGTTTATCAGATGATGTTGATGTTTTTGTTCCTCGGTGGTCTGGTGAACCCACCACATTATTGTTTTTTAAATCAACACAGTCATAACAATTTATCTAAAATTACCAGATGTTTAAAATATCACAAGTGGCCAGCGTAGGGTTTTCCTTTAGCAGCTGTAGCCAGTCAGCAGCCTGTCCATGTTGGCCTCCCTCACACACACACACACACACACACACACACACACACACACACTAACAGCAGGCCATGTAGGAGAACAGAGTGAAGGACACAGCACCTCTACACTTTTGTTATTCCCAATGGGTTCAGCCCAACACCACATGTGCAATATAAATGTGTGGTGGGTGAACAGAGTGAAGATGCTAGCAGATTGTAAAATGAGAGTTTTAATCTCACACCAGGGATTGAGCAAAATCGTAAACGGTAAACAGTCCAAACACAGAGTCAAAACACAGATCAAAAGGCACAGGTAATGGTATCAAAAGGGCAAGGCAAAAAGACGGGAAACAAGTCATCCAAACAATGGTCAAAAAACACGGAAAGGCAATCATAACAAACGTTTAGAAAGATCTCAGAGATACTATACTTTGCAACCTCTCTATACTCGGCCCGGGCTTATATACTACATCTAACAAGTCATATGACAGTGAGCACACGTGAACACGATTAGAACTCAGGAGACCTCGAGCGCGTCAATCAAGGTTAAGAGTCATATGATCCACTGGAGATACCTGGGAAATGGAGTCTGAGCTGGACTCTGGTTGTGGCGGAGCGGTCACATGCTCGCCCAGAGCATGCTGGGAAATGGAGTCCTGAAGAGAGTTTGATGAAAGTGTGACAAGAGTGAAGACACTGAAAATGTGTTGTATGTTCTTCACAGAAAATGAGCAAAGGCCAAGGAATCTGAAGTTGAAATAATAATAAATCACGTCTTTTTATATTTGGTAATCTTTGAAAATGAGTCACACAGACGTGAACACCACCAAAGGTTAAGCACATCAAGAGTTGAAGTAGAAGAGAAGACTGAGTGTGTGTCTAGATACAACTTCTGCATATTGTATTCTGGTTAGTTGCTTCTGTAGTTCAGAGTGAATGTGCTGGTCAAATAAGGATAGAAGTGAAAACAGGCGAGAGGTGAACTGTCTCCTCCACTCTGCTAGTACAGATGGAAGGGGAGGAGCCATTGGGTAATTGGTTGGTGTGTGTGTGTGTGTGTGTGTGTGTGTGTGTGTGTACACGTACAGGAGTTTGATTTTGTGTGTGTGTGTGTGTGTTTTTCATACACTCAAACCAACAGGAACATTCAGGTCTGATTCTGGCTGTGATTTGATCACATGTTAATAGAGTTACCATGGAGCTTCATCTCCTCTGTGCTCCCCATGGCTCTATTGCACCCCCCCCCGCCCCCGCCCCCCTCAACCCACCCCCACTCACGATCGTTTGCTCTCTCACTCTCCCTGCTGCAGGTGCATTGTGTGCACAGACTTCCTGTGGTTTTAACAGTGTGCGTTCTGTAACTCTGTTATATTTATATAGAGCACTTTGCAAAAGTCAGAAAAACACCTTCTTTTAAGTCAAAACAGCCATTAGGTCCAACTTATTCATTTTTCAGCATTAACAGAAAAAAGTAGACATATTTACCAGAAAATTACACATCTCCTGTCTTTCTTCTAGAAAGAAGATTCTGAGAATCTGGAGAAATCTCTGTATGCAAGGGACAAGGCCAAAAAACAGTATTTGCTTGCTGTGATCTTTGGTCCCTCAGTCAGCGCTGCATTAAAAACAAACATGATTCTGTAGTGAAAAGATGTGAAGGCACAATTAAAGCCGAATGATATATACATGTTTTGGCAACATCTGCTGCCATCCAGATGACATCTTTTTCAGAGAAGGCCTTGAATATTTCAGAAAGACGATGCCAAACTACATTCTGCATGTATTACACCAGCAGTGGTCTGTATTAAGAGTCCAGGTGCTAAACTGGCCTGCCTGCAGTCCAGACCTGTCATCCACTGAAAACATTTGCCGTATTATGAAATGAAAAATGACAAAGGAGACCCCAAACTGTTTAGCAGCTGAAATCCTATATCAAGCAAGAATGGAAAACATTTCACTTCCAAAACTACAGCAGTCGGTCTCCTAAACGCTTACACAGCGCTGTTAAAAGAAGAGGCGATGAAACACAGTGGTAAACATGTCATCATTGGCATCTATTTTAAAATAGGCATATATTTCTCAAAAAACAATAACATTTCTCAGTTTCAACATTTGATACGTACTATTTTCAGTAAATATAGCGTTTAAATGATTTGCACATCATTGCAAACTTTTTTGCAAATGGGGTTGTAATATCATGATACTTGAAAACATTTTGAGATTTGATAAGTTAGAACAGACCAGTGTGACACTAGTGCCACATTTAAAAACGGAAAGACAAGCAGTGCAATACATTTTCATCAAGACTGCATCTCAGACACCTGTGCCACTTGGAGGCCTCTTCTAAGCCTCTTCTAAACTCTAAAGAGAGACGCAGGCCATCAGAGCTCTGGAAGTAATGATGATACCCACAACGTGCTCAGAAAGGCTTATTGTGAAGCAGTTTGCTGTATCGTATTGCCCACCTCTAACATGACACAGCAACTACTCATGCCAAAAACTGCATGAATATTGGCTTATAAAAACTGAAATGTTTCAGCTGAACAGCAGACAAAGGTCTAAAAGTTTGTAGAAAACCAATGATCTGAAATGAAGGTTATTGAAAGGGAGTTTGTCCCTTCTACTGTTCTGTGGGATTACTGCTGTTAGGATTGATTGCATTCAGCCACGAGAGCATTATTGAGGTCAGGTAGTGATGTTGAATGATTAGCTATGGGTCACAAGAGCTATTGGATGGTGCTCAATCACTCCAGAGAATGCAGTTCCACTAGATGCTCAAGGAAAATGATAAATAATCTTTGCTTGGTTATCAAACACTACATTTCTTTTTTTAGTTCACAACACCAAAATCAGGGGTATTGTCTGTTTACTGTTATCCTTAACCAACCATGAACTCACACCTGCAGGATCTCAAGAATGCATGGGCTTGCAGTCTTTTAAATGAGAGGTTAAGAAGTTTATTACCAAAAATGAGTTGCTCAATATTATATTAAGTAATATGTGGCTTTCATTAAATCAGTTTTTATTAAATGCTAAAAAAACACATGCTAAACATTGAATTTAAAATGGGTCCTGGAGGTATTGGATGAAGCTGTATCACTCCAGAGAACATAGCTTTTCCAGTGCCAGGGTAGGGCTTTATAGCCCTATTGCTGACACTTGGTATCGGGTATGGTGACCTCATGTGCAGCTGCTCCACAGCATCCCATTCTATTAGTAAGGGTTTTTCTATGGAGACATCCTATGTCAGCAGTGGCTGCAACTTAAAGTAGCTGAATTCACTCATGAGAAGGGCTGTGAGAGAGTTTGAAATGCAGACTGCTGAGTCACTCTAGAGACTGCTGCTCCACTGTGTCCTCTCAAAACTAGCCTCTCTGATAGCCTCTGATCTAACCACACACGTCCAGACCAGCTGCTGAATTATTCACGTGCAAAATCAGACCCGAATTTGTCTGCGCCTTGAGTTTCCTTTTTGCATATGTTAATTTTGAGCCATCAACAATGACAAATATTATAGTGATGTCATTTTACAGGCACAAGCGCTATGTTGAGACTCAGCCAACTCAGATCAATAAAACAGGCCTGCTGTTCCAAATCAAGATCATGGTTAACGAAGGTCGGGAGCCTATTCAGCAAAATAATATAAAAATATACAACGTTGGGATGCTGTGAGAAATGGAAATATAAACAAAATGCAATGATGTGCAAATCATTTAAACACTGTACTTCATTGAAAATGCTTCAAAGACAAGATATCAAATGTTGAAAATGGGAAATGTAATTGTAATTGTTTTTGAAAAATATTTGCCCATTTTAAATTTGATGCCAGCAACACATTCTAGAAAAGTTGGGACAGGGGCGGGCAGCAAAAGGCTGGTAAAATTGTGTAATGCTAAAAAAACACCTGGTGGTCATTTGCAAACCAGTCAATAGCGTGATTGGGTATAAAATGAGCATCTCAGAGAGGCTTTCAGAAGTCAAGAGACGAGGAGGGGTTCAGCACTCTGTGAAAGACTGCACGATCAAGTAGTGCGAAAAATCTAAAATAATGTGTCTCAACATAAAATATCATGGACGTTTTTGGAAATGGGGTTGTAATTTCACAGTTTCCCACAACCTAGAAGGGCATATTTTTGGGAAGGTGGTTATTTGAATACACAAACATCTGAACATGTTATAACATTTCTTTACTTATTCAGGTATTCAAGTAAGTGAGTAAGGGTCTGTGTGTGGGAAACACTGCATTTCTATAGCAACCTGAACGGCCTAGAAACAATCAATAGAATCTGTTATTGGTGTTTTTAAACATTTAGCTGCAAAGTGTGATTTGACTAATAAATAATGTGTTGATCAGTAGCTCTTATTTAACACTGAGCCTGAGATCGAGTGTGTACGCATGCACATTTGTCCATTTGTTCTCTCTGTATGTGTGCTTAATGTGTAATGAAGTACTTAACTGCACAGCAGTCTCGTTTTGGCTGCCCTCCTCCTGCTCTAGCTCTCCCATTCTTCTGCTGGATTTAACATAGGATCCAACTAGGACTCGTGTGTGGGTGTTTGGCTGTAGTTAGTGCTTCTGGTTTCAGAAATCAGATATCAGGGGTGTGCAGTATGATCATTAGATTATCATTATCATGATACACTTTACAATATGCTCTTCTGAGTATATTGTGGGCACCTAGAACTGAACAACATCATAATAAAGACCAGAATTGAGACCAAATATAAAGTAGAATATAGTAATATGAATAGACTTCATAGTAACAGGTAACCAATGGGATGTCAGCCCATTTGGATGTTCTATTATGTTGTTTATTAAAGGCTAATTGTCTATTTTTTCTAGTATTTTATTTTTCCCATGGCATCCACTTATGACATTTATACTTTTTATGTACCAAAATGGTTATATTTCCTTTTTTTACATCCATTTTCCAACCTATGTTTATCTCATAAAATTAAACAGACTGTATTTTTGCTCTTCCTAAAGACTGATGTATGTAAATTATCTCTGCTCTAATTGGCTGGCTTGGACTGTTCCTCATTCAAAAAAGCAGTCATCAGTCTGGAGCAGTCCTCTAACTGTGTAGTGAATTATTGGGGCTAAACTGCTGTAGGCTGAATAGGTGGACGTAAGTAAACACAGTGTGTAACCCAGTACATTTAAAACAGGCTGCATATATGGACAGCTTGCTCAATGATGTGTTTTGAAACTTTACAGTGTTTATTTACTATGACCAACTACTTAAAAACTGGAAAATACACTTTCCGTAATTATTTTGGTTTTTCCTAATGTTCTTAAAGGGTCAATTCTACCAATTTTTCATTATTTCTGCAATGCTTGGCCATCAGGATGTAAAGCAAAGTCATGTAGATGAGTTTGATGTGAAATAGTTAATGTAAATGTAAAATTCCCATTTAGATTTCTTTACAGTGGTGGTGATAGAAACCAAGGGTTGTGACATCTACAGCACAAATATAGACATTTTACTTACTATACAAAACCACCAGTGTAAGCTGTGTCCCTCTCTGCTGTGAATTGATTTGAAAAATGTTTTAGGCTGAGACGTCATCACAAAACCATTGTACAGGCATCAAGCAGCATATTCATAACTACTCATGTAGTGACTTTCTGTTCTCCCTTTGAAGGAGCTTTTAGAGGGAGATTTTTTCATTCTTCTGCTTCCTGTCACGAGTACTGTTAACACATCTGACTCAGTCAGTTTCTCTTCACATGAAACTGTTCTGAGTGATTTAAATATTTAATTAGGTAGAAATTTTGAAATAATTTTAAAATTTTTAAATATTTGCATTTTTGCAGGAAAAGGGCCACTGGCATCATGAAGGACCCCACCCATCCAGCACACGCACTTTTTGTTCCGCTCCCCTCAGGTAGGAGGTTGCGGAGCATTAAGAGCAAAACTACCAGACTGAGAAACAGCTTCTTCCCTGAAGCTGTAAGACTCTCAAATTCCAACTGAACAATCACTGCAATGGCACTTCATGTTCATGGCACTCCACTTATTTATTGCTGCTTTACTGAATCAGTGCCTCCACTATATCATGCCTACACATGTCACTTTATACATTACCGGTATTAAGATGTACACCTTCTACCTCATACTCATACTGCTGTGGTCCATGCTGCTGTTATCTGTCCTCCAATTTATGCACCTTCTATTTATTTATTGTTTGTCACTTTGGGAGTTGATTGGACCGTGAGTACAATGTTTCGTTCCACCTCATGTACCACATGTCATGTGAATGACAATAAAGCACTATCTTATCTTATCTTTTGCACACACGTTAGCCTTTTTTCAAATGTCATTCTGTTTTGTCCATTCCAACTTACAAACCCCATAAAAAAGAAATATCGTTAGAGATAGGGTGAAAAATGTCTGAGTTACGTGACATGTTTCACATTCATGCCGATTGGCAGACACTCTTATCCAGAGCAGTTTGATCATGTTACAGAGATAGGTGGAGGTTGTGTTAGGAGTCTTGCCCAAGGACTCTTACAGGTACAGTGTAAGGCTATGGTGAGGGATCGAACCCCAGTCTGCAGCATGGAGGGCAGAGATGTTACCCACTACACTACACCAACAACTAATTTTGCCATATTGTCCACTTTTAGATGATATAGCTCCAATTTAGAGTGAGGAGGGAGGAAGATGGTGAAACTGAGAGAAAGAAGGAGAGAGATGGAGTTGGAGGGGTGTGGGATTTAGCGGATGGAGAGCGTGGAGCCAGGATGAAAGAGGATAATGAGACATGTAATTACCCATGGTCCTCTTTGGGCTCGTCCTGGATTTTATCTAGCAGGCGGAAAGAGCATGAGGAGGAAAGAGGAGGGACCAGTAATGTGATGAGAGAGTCTGAGTGCTTCAGTGCTATTTTGTGGTAGCCTTTCAGGGAAAACCTGCGTGTATGTCTGTAGGCCTGTATGTGATCCTTGTCCCGTCACAGGCTTATAAGGTCCTTAATCTGCTTCCCCTGCCTCCTTGCGTTACCATGGTAACAATGAATGAGCGATCCTAAGGCCAGTAATCGGGGGAGCGGCGTTATGGGGCCTGGCAGAATGACACCACAGCAGTAGTAATTACCCATGATCCTCTTTTGTCTCTGAAAAAGCCCTGTACTACTTTCGACACCCAGTCCAATTAACACACAAACACACGTAGAGTGCTGTAACAGTGTCGGTATGAGTGTGTGGTCTTTGTCTTCGTGCCAAATATTTCCTAGAAGCCTGGGATCTTGTCGCAAAGCCATGTCTTTGACTGATTAGTGGCGACATGAAACACTTCATGTCGTCGCTGTACGTGATTTGAAGGGGTCTGTTGGTCTGTGACTCAGGGCTTTATGCCGGAATTACATGTTTCGGCAGCCTGATGCTTGTCAGCTCAGTCACGACCTTGGAGTGATGTGGATACACACACACGTGTACACACACACACACACAGTCTCAGATCACACCTCCTCAGAAGTGCACCCACACAGTTAGCCATGCTTGCGGCCAGCCGTAGGTGTTGATATGAATCACACGCCATTATAAACTAACGCTGGCTGTGCGTGCCCACTGTTGGCCAGTACAATAGCTGTTATCCGGTGATGAATGGAAAGGCACATAAATAAACACACAATACCCACAAGCACATGTTGATTTGAAACCCTTGGATGACATCAGAGATGTTGACAGTTTACTTCATACGAGTGCAAGTCGAGTCTCGGGTTTTTCAGTAGAGAATTTTAGTTTAGAAAAGCGGCAAAACAACTTAGAAGATGCATCTGCAAAGTTTTAGTAATTTTTAAAGGAATATGATTTGTAACTTACTAACTCCAGCTACATTAGCTGTTGTGCTAGCTAGAATACTTGCTATCCAAACAACATACCAGCCAACTGTTAGATTCTCTTACCTCTTTTTTATAATGGTCCACATCCTACATTTTTCTTGCATTGTATTCTTTGAGCGCCATTGGTGAGCTTATATACCACAAACTGTTGTAATTCATTTTTACATGACCATTTTCCAACCTGTATTTATCTCTTAAACAGGCTGTTTTTGTTTCTTTATGGGCATAAATGTGCATTTTGCACAAGCAAAAAAAACAGTCGTATTTAATTCTTAACACTCTTTTTGTCAGTAGAATTTTGACATTTTTGATTATATGGGCCCTTTTAAACACTAGTATTTACTGCATCTAACACTAGTTCTGTTCATAAGGCATAAGGCCTCTAAACTGAAAAGCTGAAATGATTTGAACCTGACGTGCTGCAAGTGATTCGAGAATGACACTGCAGTAACGACTGCACTTGACAGTAGCTAAAATGACAGGCAGTCATGCATGCAAGGTTTTATTGTTATTATTATTTATTAAGGTTTATTATTTACTGTCCTAACATTACTTAACTTGTTTTACTTGTTTTTAGGGCTGGGCGATAAAACGATAACGATGATTATCACAATATAACTTTCCCTCGATAGAGCGATAAGAAAGGTTTGATAAATGTTTGATATAATACACCGTTCTCACACTTCCACGTTATACAAACAGCCCTGGTGTCGTTTTCTACTGCAGGGAAAGCGACACTACTCTGCTGTCACCAGGAGTTTTTCAACACGATTAGAGAGGGAGGAGGCGACGAGTAAAAAAGGGTCTCCAGATATACTTTAGCAGATCCTGAAACGTGAAGTTATACATTCCCTGTTTGAGTGGAGAGACCGGTGACCTGTTCTCCTGTGACCAAGTGTGAGTGTCTAGATAGGTGGCGTAACTATACTGTCCTACCATGAACTCACCTCTCCATACATCCTAATAAGCTTTAGCAGCATTAAATCACATCTGCAGACCATCATATTTTAGTATTAGTGCATTCCCAAGCAACGAAAGTGAAAGAAAGAAGTGGGTTCATACAACTTCAGCCCTGATTTAAACTTTCGCAAACTGAGGAAGCTGTGAGGCATTGGAGAGTGGGAAAGCCACAAAAGCACCGCTTCCAGTTTAAACGTACCTAAAAGGAGGACTCTCTTTGCCTGGTGTTGATATACCGCGGTTCGTCCCTCAAACTACAACAGAATAGAGAAATCCAGTCGTCTGCCAGCTGGTGTCTGAATACTGTGATGTGCTCTGAAATGTCGAGAAACTAAATAGTTTAGCACTGTTGTTGGCAACTTGCTTAACATAGCTGGCTAGCCAAGCGCTCGTCACCAGACAGCTAAAATAATCTTTTCTTTCTTAACTTATTACTATTACAGAACCTGTGGCCGAACTTTTCCAGCTGATAAAAACAGCTCACCAGACACTTTCTCCCACTGTCCCATGACAGATTTGTGGAATGTTTCACTGTTGGGTGTGCTTGTTATGTTCTGATTATAAAGGATAGTTTAAAACAGAATTAACCACCCAGGAGCAAACATCAGCCTTCAAACTTAAAAGAAATAATGACATAATAAGTTGACATTTATCGCAATATGTATCGATATACAATGATATGAATTTTTTTTTATATCGCGATAACATTTTTGGCCATATAGCACAGCTCTACTTGTGGTTTTTCCCATTAAGCTGAAATTTCACTTGTCTTCCTAAGTCTCAACTTGAGTCATGAGTCATTCTGGGGCAAATTCGAAACACAGGCAGCCTGTGACTCACGTCTGATATGCTGTTCTGTGTGATTGCCCTAAGGCATTTTACTCACATTTTACTGTTTTTCCCTGTTCCCCATACCCATGATTCAGCTAAGCAGGGATGGAAACCTGTGCTCTAGAGGAAAGTAATCTATCTGTGCAAAAAGATGCTGCCTGGCTGTGGTCATCTGGTCACAGAGCACTGTGAGTTTTCGGGCTTAGCCATTACTAAAAGCAACACAATACATTATTTCGACAGTTAGATCAATAAGGCAACTAAGAGCTACCGCTGCAAGGTTCCCTAGCAACAGCCATACATGGCTGCTTTGATCTGTTTTGGTGGGGAGGGGTGCAGGAAGAGGTGGTGATGTTTTCAGCTGAATAAAAGTGTGAAAGGAAAGAACGTACCGTTAGGTTTGGGGGGTTGACCTTCTTTCTGCACAATGTGGTTAGTATGGATTTTACTGATCTTCAATAGATCATTTGCAGTACTGCTGTTCACCGTCCTTCCATAAGAGCTCTCTAACCGCACACCCACCCACCCACCCACCCACCCACCCAGACAGATAGAAGAGCTGCGTAATTAATCATATTTTAATCAGAATTGATCTTGGACTCTGTAAATAGTTAATTGGGAAAGGCTACAATTAAAAGCTTTCCTGAGTAGTCCTGTGACTATCAGTAACATGTCAAAAACATATGAGGGTTAGGATTAGGTTTTGGGTTGAAGTTAAGGTTAGGGTTAGGATTAGGCCCAGGGTGAGGGTTAGGATTAGGTTTTGGGTTGAAGTTAAGGTTAGGGTTAGGATTAGGCCCAGGGTGAGGGTTAGGATTAGGTTTTGGGTTGAAGTTAAGGTTAGGGTTAGGATTATGCCCAGGTTGAGGGTTAGGATTAGGTTTTGGGTTGAGGTTAGGGTTAGGATTAGGCCCAGGGTTAGGTTTAGGATTAGGTTTTGGGTTGAAGTTAAGGTTAGGGTTAGGATTAGGCCCAGGGTGAGGGTTAGGATTAGGTTTTGGGTTGAAGTTAAGGTTAGGGTTAGGATTAGGCCCAGGGTGAGGGTTAGGATTAGGTTTTGGGTTGAGGTTAAGGTTAGGGTTAGGATTAGGCCCAGGGTGAGGGTTAGGATTAGGTTTTGGGTTGAGGTTTAAGGTTAGGGTTAGGATTAGGTTTTGGGTTGAAGTGTAAGGTTAGGGTTAGGATTAGGCCCAGGGTGAGGGTTAGGATTAGGTTTTGGGTTGAAGTTAAGGTTAGGGTTAGGATTAGGGCCAGCGTGAGGGTTAGGATTAGGTTTTGGGTTGAAGTTAAGGTTATGGTTAGGATTAGGCCCAGGGTGAGGGTTAGGATTAGGTTTTGGGTTGAAGTTAAGGTTAGGGTTAGGATTAGGCCCAGGGTGAGGGTTAGGATTAGGTTTTGGGTTGAGGTTAAGGTTAGGGTTAGGATTAGACCCAGAGTGAGGGTTAGGATTAGGCCCAGGGTGAGGGTTAGGATTAGGTTTTGGGTTGAAGTTAAGGTTAGGGTTAGGATTATGCCCAGGTTGAGGGTTAGGATTAGGTTTTGGGTTGAGGTTAGGGTTAGGATTAGGCCCAGGGTTAGGTTTAGGATTAGGTTTTGGGTTGAAGTTAAGGTTAGGGTTAGGATTAGGCCCAGGGTGAGGGTTAGGATTAGGTTTTGGGTTGAAGTTAAGGTTAGGGTTAGGATTAGGCCCAGGGTGAGGGTTAGGATTAGGTTTTGGGTTGAAGTTTAAGGTTAGGATTAGGTTTTGGGTTGAAGTTTAAGGTTAGGGTTAGGATTAGGCCCAGGGTGAGGGTTAGGATTAGGTTTTGGGTTGAAGTTAAGGTTAGGGTTAGGATTAGGGCCAACGTGAGGGTTAGGATTAGGTTTTGGGTTGAAGTTAAGGTTAGGATTAGGATTAGGGCCAGCGTGAGGGTTAGGATTAGGTTTTGGGTTGAAGTTTAAGGTTAGGGTTAGGATTAGGCCCAGGTTGAGGGTTAGGATTAGGTTTTGGGTTGAGGTTTAAGGTTAGGGTTAGGATTAGGCCCAGGGTGAAGGTTAGGATTAGGTTTTGGGTTGAAGTTAAGGTTAGGGTTAGGATTAGGGCCAGCGTGAGGGTTAGGATTAGGTTTTTGGTTGAAGTTTAAGGTTAGGGTTGGGATTAGACCCAGGGTGAGTGTTAGGTGTTGGGTAAGGTTGGTAAGGTTAGGTTCTGGGTAATGGAAGTAACAGATTAACAACACATCTACTAAATGTAAGTAACATATCAACAGAACAGCTACAAGATATTTACGTCAGTGTATTCAGGTGCTGCACTACTGCTACTGATATGTTGTTGATGTGTTACTAATAATCTGTTAAGCATTCATTAATCATCTACAAAGGGCCACTCCAAAGAAAATATTACCAAAATAAATGTAGGTTTCAAGATCAAGAACTGGAAGCTCTTTTATTAGCTGTTAACCTTTTATTACATAGGGAAGAAGCATTTGGGGCTGACCAGCCTGAAAAATCACAGGTTCACTCACCCTGACAGGTCATATTTCTGGAAAACGGTCTGTTCATTCTGTATTAAAATCATGTCTGTCACAAAACTCATTACTGACAAAACTGTAATACAATTTATATCTTCTAACCGCAGATGATTACCGTTTTCCTGGGTTGTCAGATTTCTGCCGTAGCTAATACTCAGTCATGTCTCTACACAGAATCTAATACAATTGGGGAAAATAGTGTGTGTGAATTCTGTTAATGTGCTTAAACAGTAGATGTTTCTTCTTTCTTGCTTGTCTTTTCCCGTAATGCGTGATGGTTGGTTGGTGGCTGATGTTTTTAATGGAACTGATGGGCTGTATATTCAATGTTCAGTTTCAGCTTTATCGTGCCAAGACTTTAACTGGTATCTAATTGCTGCCATGGCAACAGAGCTATTATCTCTACAATGTGTTGCATGTGCAGGATGCGTGTATGGAGATAAATCGTGATTGTTGCACTAGATTTGTTTTCTGTATGCGTGTGCATTTGTATGCATTAGCATTCTCACAAGCCTTCAGAACGCTCCCTATATCATAAGTTCTTATAGCTCTTTTTATTAATCTCGTTTATTTATCTCAATTATTGTCTTCATTCCTAATCAGGGCCTGGTTTCACATAAACGTTGCAGAGTTAAGGTCAGGGAGATGTGCAGACTTTCAAAAGTTGGTAATGAATGTGTTGTACTAGTGTTTCTCTT
Source organism: Pygocentrus nattereri (assembly GCF_015220715.1). Classification (NCBI taxonomy): domain Eukaryota; kingdom Metazoa; phylum Chordata; class Actinopteri; order Characiformes; family Serrasalmidae; genus Pygocentrus; species Pygocentrus nattereri. Next base: position 50,402,715 of record NC_051211.1, read on the forward strand.
AATGCCAGTGCAGTTCCCTCACTTTGGATTACAATGACATTTTATTTGGTTAAATAATTATAGATAGATCGACAGACAGACAGACAGATAACCTCCTAAATATAGGTCCAAAAACCTTTACAGCAGAAGGAAAAAGTATTCTTAACCTAATGAAAGCTAATATAACATTTCTTCCAAGTAAATTTTGAATTATTTCTGCTGGTCTGATCATGAAATTTTACCACAGTGTAAAGGGTAACGAGTTTTTAAATAATGCAGAAAAGTAAAACTCTTAATTTGCATGAGAGCTATGATGTACTCTCCAAAGTAAAGGTACCAAAAAGTCCACTTTCAGTTCCCCAAATAACCTTTCAGTGGATGCTTATTTTCAAGTATCACTGTTATGAATGAGATTTGCAGTCGTGTAGAACTTTGAAAGAAGCTCCACATAATGTAAAGGCTAAAAGTAAGGATACCAATTAATTTTTGTTTTCCTTAAAAGCATACATCCAAGCCAAGAACCGTTTAGAAATCTTTATTTTTAAGAGTGTCATATGCTTTTGCACAGAGCTGATTAATGTAATTATATTATAACTGAAGTTTGGGGGGAGTAATATGCCTGTAACCATCCTACGTCCAGTCTCACGCCCTGTAAATTCTCTTCCTCACCTTCCGTTCCCATGACTAAAGGTTCGCAATCCCTACCGCCACCCCATCTCCTCCCTTCCTTAGTCCTACCTCAATCCTACTCTGGTGGGGGGGTTCGGGGAGTTCCCCTCCATCGCTCCCTCAATCTGTCTTCACAACATGGACTGAACTCTCAAATATAAACTGAGAGTTCTCTTAGAGCAGTTTGATGTCTTATTAAAGGGCTGTAGCAGTCTTTGTCAGGTTTATCTGATAGCTTTTCATGACTAGGTTTAGTGTACCTCCACCTGTAGTCTACAGCTGAGGAAGCTGAAGTTGCATTGACTTGCTAAACTACATGTTGCTGCGAAAATGAGAGGACGCTTTTGCATTGCCAGTTAGGTCTTGCATAAGGCTGAAAATGTGTAATTTTTGCAAGCTGTATGAGTTCAATATTCAATTAGCCAGAGCTGCAAAATTCCCTTCGGCCTTATCTGAACTTTTAAGTGGGGAATTTTAACCTAATCAGACGGAGCTTTTGAGCTGCTAGTAGATGAGTGAGACCAATCAAAAGCAGTCAAACATTTCTGACCTGTGACATCGCAATCGCAGCTCACGGGTAGTCTGGCAGGCTACGCTCGACATTCAAGCCTTAAGACGGAAACAACGGGTATGCTGGTCTTATTGAGTGAAAATGGAGACCTGGAGCTTAGTTTATAGAAAATAATCGCAGTCGGAATATTGGTCAGAAAAATCGCAATTACATCATTTCCCTAGATCCTTCAGAACCTAGCCTTGCAGTCAATTTAATATGTTGAGCAGGACTAATAACAACAACAAAAACAGCAACAGCAGCGACAACAAAAAGGAAATCCTATTTGTTTTAATGGCAGAGCAACTGCTGCGAAGGTCCTTTCGTGGCTGTGTCCTACTGTGATAAACCGATGTACTTTAGCCTATTAATAGCCAGGTAGCTTAACCAGGCAGACTCGCTTTTGTTTGTTTTGATAAAATATGTAACTAACTGTGTTCAGAAATGGCAAGCTGCTGATTTTCTAGTGTCATGACCTTGATAGTGGCGGCAGCAAATGTTTCGTTGATAAACAGTGGCACACTAAAGGCTGTTAAGGCTTAATATTGAGCTGTGGAAAGCACATGCATGCCTGACTGCTGTTGAATTGCTTTGTCATAATATACATTTGTGTGTGCTCTAATACAGTTATTAATCTTTGTGTAATTAACTCACTTGATTTGGTGGGTATACGCAATTGAGCTGTTTTTAACACTATCCGTCATCAGTTTTTGTCCTACACCATTACAAGCTGTTACGACCGCTTAACCCTCTTAATGGCCCACTAATATGCTTACATCTACTTGGAAAAGGAAAGTTCAGGTAAATTGTTTCTGTCACCTCTCGCCGCCAGTGATCTGTTTGTTTGAATGGCAGCCAAGCGAAGAATAAAGCAATGCTTTTGAATTTGGGGTCAGAACAGCTTTTGAGAAGCTGCTAATCTTACAGGGATTTAATCTTTATTTTTAACCTGTAAAGCAGAGCAAGTCCCTGTCGCTGTTTGAGCATCTGGTTGTGTGTGTGGCTGCTGAATAAATGTGTTTGTGAGGCTAGTGTGTGCATATCTCACGTCAGCATTGTAGGCTCAGTTCATCCAGATGCACCCCCACTCAGTGAGCAGGTGTTTGCAGCTTGAAAACATTAAAGTATCACAGACTTTCCCTATGTCCCTCTGATTTATATGCCTTCCATCAGATATTTTGTGTGGAAATATCTCCTGAGTTGGTATCAGTAATGCGGTCACAGACACATTTGCACAGATTTTCTTTTTTTTTTAAGGTCGAATAAGAAAATTTGAATAAGAAGCTGAATTTAGCTTTGTAGTAGCAGTTTTGAAGACAATATCGGCTAAAATGGAGCTCAATTGGACACTTAATTCTCAAGTTCATGACAAGACTGCTAAAATCCATAGCATTTTTGGTGATGGCAGAATTACAAGGAGACAAATTAAATATCTTGAAGGCCTCTTTTGCAAGGCAGTGCGTTTTCTGTCTTGTTGGGCAGCATTTGGTAAGTTTAATGGACCCACTTTACTAGCCTAATAGTCTATTTGTCAGTTACACTTTGCCAGTAAAAATCGTCCTTGTGTCATTTACAATTTTCATTTGATGAAAAATAAAGGTTGCTTAAGCATGCTTATAGAATTGTACTTTGGCAGTTTAATTTTCATGTTATTAGTCAAAGATCCTGTGTTGTTACCCAAATAAAGTGAGCTAAAATATTCATGCATTTGGTTCTGATTAAATGTCCTATTCATCTGTCAAGTGACTTGAAACTGTTGTGTTGAATGTGACCACAGGTGACCAGAAGCTAACTAGTTAATCAAACTAGGATAATGGTTTTTATTCACTACGTCGTTTGGCGGTGTCACTACTGTTAACATTGAATTAATAAGCCGAATGCAGTATCAGCTCATGTATGACCATGAGAGCAGTCCACACAGTTCACTGAATGGTCTGCCTGATGTTAGATAACCGAGTTAATGCCACCAATTCGGCTTCTGTTATTGGAAGTCACTTGCATGTTACATCATCAGTATCTCATTATATCTCATTATATCTCTGGTATATCAAAAATATTGAAGGGGCAACTTCAGTATAACAGTATAGCAAAACACAAAGCCTCATCACTGTTCTCTCTAGGGTGACGTTCGAAACAGACAACTCTTCTGCTGTGGAAATGTATTACAAACATGCAGTTAGACGAACCACTGCACTGACAGAAAAGAGCTATTTTGCTGTGAAAACACTTTACTTTATAGAACTGTCCACTTCTTTGAATAGAAGGTCATGCAGAGTCAGTGCATTGGTGTAAGGGCTCTCCCCCTCGCTGTCTGGCAGTCTGGCTCTGGCTCTTTGCTGCAGCATTTGGCCTTGATTAAGTGGTAGGCCTAAATGTAGCAGCAGATTGGCTGGGGTTCAGCTGAATGAACTGCGAAACTGTTTAGACTTTCCCTCAGAAGCTCAACCACAGAAACACTAAAATGTCATAAGTGCCCTCCAGTGCTCCCCGCGCACACTTCATTAACACTTCATCCGAAACACCCACAGAGGTCCGACAGCCCCTTCGTAGTATTTCTAAGAGTTCCTGGAACTGTGTGAATGTATGCCTTTGGCACTTTAGATGTAATGTTAAATTGACTGTGTTATGAAAGACTTGGATTGCCAGCCGCGCATGATAGGCTTGCAGCCTGTAGCATCCACACACACATGCACACTGGAAAATGTAACATGTACTTTAAAAATGAATACACTAGTTTGTTCATTGAAATTCGCTCTTCCCTGCAGCAAACTCGTCTCCCTGTCTGTTGTCACACTATGTTGATACTGTTCATAAAAGCTCAGCCAGTGCAGTGGAGAGTCCATTAACTTTCTAGCACTCAGTTCCGTTGTCCTTAAAACCTTTGAAGCTTTGGATCTTCATATGTGTTGTACTGTTTATCACAGTTATTTTGATGCATTAAATAAGGTAATCAAATTTGCACATTAGAACATTACATTAAAAGTAAATGTACAAACATGAATCGAATGGCCATTAAATTTTATGCATACAAATGAATGTAAAATGTGATATAGTATTAAGCATACATTGAGTGGTAGTAGCATTAGCCTACTGCTGAAATGCTGCAGGCCTGTTAAATTTGTGTTGATTCTTTTTTTTTTAATTATTTTTAAACTGCTCGTTTGGATTTGGGCACTGACCTGAAATGTTAATAATAACATGAAACAGTGATTGTTAAATTTTCTTTAACCTGTATTAAATTGAAAACAAGACAAAAACACAACATGTAATGTTTTACTTTATGATTAAAGTAACTTACGTATATGGTGATATTAAGGTTATATATATATATATATACATACTTTATTGGGGTTTTGTTTTGTTTTGAAATATATGCTCATTCAAAATTTGATGTTCCAAAACAAAACATTTACCAAGGTGTAGATGGTTCTCTGTATAGTAATGGTGCTTTCACAGATGTGCAAGTTACACCCAATACCATGACTGTTGAACTTTACACTGGTAACAGTCTGGATTCTTCCTTTCCTTCTTTGGGCCTTGAGACTACAATACAAGTCTTCCACTGTTCATCAGCCCCTTTCAGGCAAGCTAAAGGCCAGAGAATATCAGTGTTCATTATATCATTGTTGACATATGGCTGTGTGTAGTACAGTCTTAACTTGCATTTGGGGATGCAGTGACAAAGGTATAACAGTAGATATAAAACAGTAAATATCTTGTGGTATTTTTGGTCAAAGTGGATTTACAAATTTACGAAGCACTGCTTTCTGTTTTTATTTGCATTTCACTTTTCACATACTTTACAAACTATTATAGAATCAGGATTTGTATAAACATGTTTATTTTAGACTTACTGTAACAAGAAGTTAAATTGTAAATGACTTGTAGTGCAGTTGGAAGATTTGGTGGTAAATTTAATAAGTCAAATCTGACTATTAAATTCAGAATGCTTGCATTTTAATGATGCTTGCTTTTACATTTATGAACTCTCGACAGTGGGTATAAAAAAAAGTAAAAAAAAAACAAGAAAAACTGTCTGAATTCTTAGCTGCTGATCATAAAATAGCCTTAAACGGCCTGTGTGTTATTTAAAGAGGTCTGAAAATAAATTTTTTGAATGTTTTGAATGTTTGAAGTCCTGTCTGAGGCCGCCCTCATCCAGATGGACTTGTTTTACTAACCTTTTCTCTTTTTACTTCATGTCTCACAGCGAGACAGTGATAAGCTGATGCCGTTTGTGTAATTTGTCAGAGGTTGCTTAGAGAGTGGATCAGGACTGCAAAAGAGCACTTCCCTTTCTGTAAAGAGAGCGTGAGCGAATGAGAAGGTGATTAAGTGTGACTCACCGAATGGCTCCCACTTCAACTCCATTCAGTTTCATTCTCAAATCGTGCGTTAATGAAATGTACCTGTCGACATTGACAGTCGACGGTTGTTTGAGAGCTGTTGTTTGAAAGCACATGCCTCATTTACTCTCTCACACAAACTGAAGCCCAAATGCACACGTATGCGCACTTCCAGAGACCACTAAGTGTTTCATTTTCAGTACAAGCACACAGACAATGGCGTGTGCTGCTAATATAACATGCTTCCTCTTTTTTTGCACAAGAGAGGGGATTGTTTTGCACAGGGGTGAAAATTCTTACAGCACCTTTCATGCTGCTGCATACACCTCTGTTTACACACATTAAAACACTCACAAACATGCTCTGTTACACATTGTTGTCCTCTGCCACCCCCTATTGTGCAAACAACATGGATATTACATCGCAAGTGCAGCTGAGGCCCATATCAGATCAGCAGCTGTGGTTTTAGTGAACTGAAATTACACACATACTTTGCGCAAGTGCTGTTGTGGTCTCACTGGCCGAGCTATGATCCAGTTATGTTATTATGTAGTGCACACATTCTGTCATGCCTCTGCAATGGTTCTGACACATGTGACAGCAACCACACACATACATAAACACATGCTGGCTTCAAATGATCCATAAAAAAGATACTGTACCCTCAGAGGTACATGTCCTTACTGTCCAGTTGTGTACCTTAAAGCTGCCCTATGTGAGATTTTTTTGTTAAAATCGAAAGAAGTTGCATTACTAAGTCAGAAAAGACTGCAAAGCATGCGCTGCTGCAAGTCGCCCTGTAAAAAGTCAGAGGCATCAGGTCAAGTTACGTGACCCTTATTGGTCCCACAATGGGGAAATATCACCTCCGTATTTTGACTCATTCATGCAGTGAAATACCACATAAACATTAGTGAATGCACACACACTAGGGGGCAGTGAGCACACTTGCGCAGAGTGGGCAGCCCTATCCATGGCCATCTGAGGATCAGTTGGGGCTTAGGTGCTTTGCTCAAGGGCACTTCAGTCACATGCTGTTGGCTCAGGGGATCGAACCAGCAACCTTCTGGTCACAAGGCTGGTTCCCTAACCTCCAGCCCACGACTGCCCCAAAAACAAGTCGGTGGCCCGTATGGAGCTTTATCAGTATAATACTGACTTTGGACTGCCCCTACAATTCTTTCTGTTTTAAACAAGTAAGTATCTAAGTAAGTCTTTTGCACCTCATCTTTCCATATTACTGTTACTTGCACAGACTCAAAACGTCCAGCTCTGTGTTTATGGCTACGTTTACACAGCAGGTAAAAGTGGCCCAAATTAGATTTTTTGGGGTGGATTTTTTTTTCCTTAATTTTCTCCCCAGTTAAGTCGATTCCAGTTCTACTCATTAGTTAGGACTCCTCCAATCACGACACCACCAGCACTAGGAGGGCAAAGGCTAGCACAGGCTTCCTCTGAGACCTGCCGCTGTCGAACTGCCGGTCACGCAACATCATTCGACAGCCAAACACGCTCAAAGGAAAGCGCCAGCTGTTATTAAAGACAGGATAAATTACATACAGTGGTTTGCAAAAGCATTCAGGCCCTACTTATGATGTCAGTTTTTTGGTTATTTAACCATGAGGCATGTGCTCCTGTGGCATCGTCAGCATTCTTTTAAATATCACGCGCTGACCTATGGCCTGAAACGGTGGGTGTGTAAAAATGGCTTTAGAGTGGTTTCAGCTGTTCGGCTGCAGTGCGTCTTTGTATTATTTCCTTTGTGCGCTTCATTCATGCTCGCTTGCCTATGATTTTCCCCACGTCCTCCTCTCGATCTCGCTGTTCATTTTCATTAATTGCACAATGTCTCGTGACTGCTTCATTGAAAATATTGTCGGAACACCCCATGTAGTCCCCTCCCTCCGCATGAGAGGATTATGGGAGATTTGCTTCCTGTTGAGCCTAGAATTTCAGTGCAGGTGCAGGTCGTAACTTAAGAGAGAGCATAAAATCAGCCCCAGGATGGTGATTATTTGGATGTGGTGTGATCAAATTGTATATTTGCAATTATTGCACATATTTGCAATTTATAGATTTACTTTATTAATTTGTTTATTTTTTTATATTTGTTTTTTTCTGCCATTAAACATCCCGAACACATTATAGACCACTTTACACACAAGAAATATCAGTACTATATTACGATTAATACCACCTTTATTAGAGAATGTTGTCTTTGTAAACTTTTTTATATCTAATGTGGTTCCAAATAGATGTATAACATTTTTGAATGAAAACTCTTCATGTACATCTGATGGGTACTTTTGCTTCATCCACCAGACACTGTGGTTGGTTAGCTAACATAAGCTCTATAAAATCAGCTTAGGCTGTTGATTATGGTGTTAAAAGCAAAAATAGAGCCGGATGCAGCACGAATGCTGCACAATGAGTGGGCATAACTGTAAATTAGCTAGAACTAACTTAGCTGTTCTAGTTGTCAGACTAGACTGAGAGTTAAATGTGCCTTGTGGATTCATTCATGACAGCAGAAGACAGAGCGTTTAAGAATTAAGAAATAAAAATAAATAAACTACCAAACAAATCAACTGAGAGTGCAGAGTTTACTGCTCTGACCAAACGTGACCTGCAATAGCTTTAATGTTTGTAGTAATGCAATTACCATATAATTTACCTGATTTAATGGAACACTAAAATATTTATCAAACGTGCCTAGTATGTATTTATATTACTATTAATGATAATTAGTATATTTGTGGTCTGAGGTGACAGAATAATTGTTAATAAACATTAAGATGTGTTAATGCAGTTCTGTGTACGTCAGAAAAACTATGCTAAAATGTGTGCATTGCTGCAAGTCACCCTGCAAAGCTTAAAATAGTAATTAAAGAATTAGTGGCATTGGGTCAGATTTTTCGGACCATGTCATATGGCTTTATGTACGGGCTCAAAAAGAAGATCCAGGTCAATGTTTAGGTCTTAGATCGAAAATCAGTATTATACTGATAAAGCCCTGTACAGGCCACTGACTTGTTTTTGTGGCAGTCGTGGGCTGGAGGTTAGGGAACAAGCCTTGTGAACGGAAGGTCGCCGGTTTGATCCCCAGAGCCGACAGTACATGACTGAAGTGCCCTTGAGCGAGACACCTAACCCCCAACTGCTCCCCGGGCGCTGCAGATAGGGCTGCCCACAGCTCCGGGCACGTGTGCTCACTGCCCCCTAGTGTGTGTGTTCACTAGTGTGTATGTGGTGCGTCACTGCACGGATGGTTTAGATTTCAGAGGTGAAAATTCCCCATTGTGGGAGTAATAAGGGTCACTTAATCTGACCTAATCTAAAGATATGATGACGAGCATATGATGACCATGCTTTGATTGAGTTCTCTTTTACATCCTCTGTTAACACACAATCATCACATTCATCCACTTGGGGAAAGCGGATTGAAGCACTACTAGGTAGGGCCTCCTTCCGCTCTCAAAACAACTTCAATATTTCGTGATATGGAGTCCACAAAATAACAGTCTGGTCATTCCCAGTTGGCCTGCCTCATCATCAAGGTGTTTTCATACACAGAACTGCCGCTCACTGGATGTTTTGTTCTTGTTGTACCATTCTGAGTAAATCACGTAGTATCGACCCCCTAAGGGGCCGTGGTTAAAAAAAAAAGTTAATGACATTGCATTCCCCACGCAAATGTTTTGCATTCCCTCGCAAAAAAAAGTGTTCCCTCACAAAATATATGATCGTCAGACAGCAAGCAAACCTAGGGCCAGAGGTGCCTGATGACACTGCCTACATTAGAGCTTTGTTTTTAGCATAGCTAACATTAAAAGCTGTTTTCCCAGTTTCGCCAGTCTGTGCTGAGTATATTCAGCAATTGTTCTCTGCAGTGTCTGTAAATGTAGCTTTTACTGTACGAGGATCTCAGTTTCTGCTCACTAATAGCAAAATCATGTTTGATTTTGAGAAGCAACAGTATGTCTTTATATTTCAATCCAAGATCAACATAAAATTCAATGAGCTGCTCCATGTCTGAGCTTCAGCAAAGCACAGCGAATGCAAACCATTTGCATCATAATGCAAAACATTTGTGAGGAAAATGTATTTATTTGTTTATTTATTTATTTAGTTAGTGAGGGTACATGTATTTTTTTGTGAGGAAACGCAATGTCACTAACTTTTTTTTTTTTAGGGTCTCCATACACTGTTAGTGTATGGAGACCATACACCATAGACTGTTGCGTGTGAAAATCCCAGGAGATCAGCAGTTATAGAAATACTCAAACCAGCCTGTCTGGCACCAACAACCATACCACGGTCACATTTTCTCCCCATTCTGATTGTTGATGTGAACATTATCTAAAGCTGCTGGTGTCTTCGTAATTTCTGGCACTGCACTGCACTGCTACCACATGATTGGCCAATTTAGGTAACTGCATGAATGAGTAGGTGTACTGGTGTTGCTAATAAAGTGCGTGAGTGTATAGTGCATAGTTAAAATGCATGCTTTTTCACGTTTTATGTGAAGTAAACATTAGATAAAATATGTAGGACACTTTTTTTTTTTTCTTTTTTCAACTGTCCCCCTTGGAGAAGACCTGGTTTGCGGCCTGAAGGTAAATTGAGTATGAGACCCCTCGATTTAGTACATGAATGCTGCAGCCTGCAGAGTAGACGGAGGGCAGCCAGCTTAATGAGGGTCAGTGTGCGAGTGTGTGTATGAGCACACGAGGTTGTGACAGAAAGAACATGTTGTGTGTTTATCTCTGCAGACTTCTCAAACCCTGTCTTTGCTCTTGCTGTTTTTTTTTTCTTCTTTTTTTCATTTCCAACCGAGGATTCGGTTTCAAAGCCGTGCCCACGCGCACATACATACTAACTTGTACACGCGTAAGAGAGTGGAAGAAACAGAGGTGACAATTTTGCATTTTAATGAGGATTTCAGGAAAGGATTTGCCACTTGTCCAACAGTGTGTCTATAGGGTCTGTCAGACGTGTGCATGTGTGTGTATTTGATGGAGCGTTTATGCACCCGGCCGTGTTGGTGTGCTTTGTGTGCCGTGGTGTGTGTAGCATAGCAACAAGCAGAGATTGCCTAGACAAATATACCCTTTAATTCCTGACTGAATGTTTTTAAAGCTTTTACGTGTTGTGGCAGATGGTGGATGAGGCCATGCCTCTTTTTTTTCCTTTTTTTTTTTCCCTAGGAACTTCATCAGCAAATGGGTATTTTCAAATGTCAGGCCAGCACAGCTTCAAACCAGCCCAATCTCAATCTGGCATCTTATCCCCGTCATCTAGGTTCTACTGTAGCTGGACTGAGAAGGGAACAGGCAGGCACAGTGACGTTAAGAGCAACAGAGCAGCGCAAGCTTACAGCTTACTTAACACTTACTTTATTTACAGCCCTGTGTCATATCAGGAACTTTCATGAACGGAGTCATATGACCTAAGTATAATGTATTGAGGCCAGAAGTTCTTCTTAATCTTAATTGAGCACTCAAATTACGCTCTCTCTGCTATGCTGTGATGATCTCAGTGCTGCTATGCTTATAGGCTAGCCGGCCCAGAGGAGTAATCCATTAATGAGCTCCATCTGAGCTCCATTATGATGGGGTGGACCTGTTAATGCACTGATGGGCACAATTAATCAGTCCACAAATCTCTGAGACTCATCAGCTCTAGGTAAGTATGAGTAATATTTCAAAAGTGATAGATTGTGTTCACACTTGCAGGCTTTTTCAATGAGGGTGCATCAATTCAGCTTTTTTCCATTCCTTTTTTATCCCTTTTTTATTCCTTTTTTGTGTGTAATGACTGTGCCGTAACTGATCTAGCAAAGGCAGCAGAACACGTTTTTAATGCACAGTGTATTTGAGTGTACTGACTTGATTTCATTTGATTTGTGGTTGTAGTGATGAACAAAGAAAGCTATAATCTAAACGGCTGAGATTCCCCGCTGCGTTATCATTTTCATGTTCCAATCCGCATACTAGCACACTACATAGTGTGCACATGTATAGCACATATACCATTAGAAGTGCACTAATTAGTGTAGTAGGCGAAGTACAGAGGTGTGTGGTTTGAGACGCAGAGTTAGCTCAGCCAGTGAGGCGCGTTCAACAGCTCTGATTATAGCTTCACTGTCCGGCATATTAACTGCTCAGTAATAGTTAAACATCTCCAAGCAGGAGTTTGAAGTAATTTTTGATTAATGATCATTTATTGAGGTGAATTGATACATTTATTGAGGTAAGCTGATGTTGGGCTTGTATTCACAAACTTTTGAAATTCATTCTACGTTTAAGGCACCTCGGTGTAACTGCAGCACCATTTAAAGTGAACTGAAAATTCAAATGAGAAGCTGGTGAATATGAAGCTGACTTGAGCCTGATACATGTATATGTTTATGATTTAAGAGCTTTAGTAGCCACTTTCATTAGTTTTTATCAAATTTCACACACTGAAATGTTCTGAACTCCGGGGATGTGCAGGCTATACCCAGTCCACCAATATATAATATATCCAGTCCACCAGTCTAACAGATCTTCTTCTCATGGAGTTTTCTGGAGACGCATCTAAAGCGTCTAGATGTCTTCTCCATTTAGTGGTCATTCTAGTCTGTTTTGTTTGGTCTTTATCTACTTGCTGGGTTGTAAAAGCAGTAAAGATAAGACGAGCTCTATCAGAGCACAGTCAGACATGGCTTGCTTTCCAAAGTGGTGACGTGGTCTTCTTGATGACGTAATCGAAAATTAGGAATACCTACAGGACTATGCGAAAGTCAGAGGTCACTCTTCATTTCATTGATTTAATTTCAGCTTCAGGAAAAAAGCATAAAACATACAGTGTTTTACAGAAACTTGCACAGAAACCTCGGCAGTAGATTCAGTGATGTTAAGGTCTCTGTGGCGGTCAGTTCATTGTTCTGAGAACACCAGCAGCTTCTTTGTATATTGCTGTAGAATGAGCTTCTTTTCAAACATATGTTTTTCAAATGGTTCAGCATGATGTATTGAAATCTCGATTTTTATTAGCAGCATTGTGTGTTCCATCAAAAACGAACGGACAGTAACTGTGTATTAAAATGTGCAGAAGTGTGTTCTGTGTTGAGGATGTGTTTCTTTATATCACTTAGAAAATCAACAAATCATGTCACTTGACTAGAGGCACCCAAAACCTTGCATAGGACAGTGTGTGTGTGTGTGTGTGTTTGTGTGTGTTGAAGGCCAGAGATTGGATGTCAGTGTATGAATGATGACTTTAATGTAAACAGCTCCTTCTTACTCAAGTCTGGAGGGAAATGACACTCTTAGACTCATTCATTTTTCGTGTTTGTGTGTGTGTGTGTGTGTGTGTGTGTGTGTGTGTGTGTGTGTGTGTGTGTGTGTGTGTGTGTGAGTTTAGAGGGGGGGTTGAGAGGGAGAGTGAATCTATGCGTCGGATCATCAATTCATCTTCTAGTAATGACAACATTAAAACTACTCCCTCACAAACGCATTACTGTCTGACATCTCATACAGACGCAAGCCTGTTTTAATCCAATCCCTAATACAGCACTCAGAGCACATAATACAGCACTTGTAACCAACACTTAAAGCCTGTCACGGTCATGAAATTTTAGTAGGTTTAATCGACTTAACTAACGCTTACCACTTAAATCAACTTTTATTTTATGCAACTATTAAAGTACAAGCCTGGCCAAACTGGCTGATTGAATATCTGTTGATATAGTGTAGTGGGTAACACCTCTGCCTTCCACGCTGTAGGAACACTGCCTAAATGTAAATGTAAAAATATCTTGCTTCCTAGCTTTTAGCACTTAGTAGTTGCGGACTGATGACACAGCTGAAGCTCAAATAAACAAATATTACTCACTGCCACCCTCTGAAGGTGTTATTATTAATTCAATCTTAATTTAATCTCTATATACACTATATTGCCA